>NW_026517407.1:0-142884 GCF_026319265.1 Colletotrichum chrysophilum | reverse complement strand
ATCACCTTAGCCTCTGAAGACCTGATCTACTACAAGCCTACGACCTACGACCCAGACCACGACCTCAGTGTACTGTTACTACGTGTCAATCCCCAGCTTCTGTTAGCAGACCCTACTGTCGGATAGCTGACCGTAACATTGTTGTATTTCTATCTCGTCTCTTCTCGTACCAAGATACCATTTCTGTGCTTTATACAACCATGCAGCACATAATCATAAGCCTTTTGATTCTATCTCCTCCCGCCGGCGCTGTTTTCAAGAGCGATATTGTCGCTTTTCATTAGTGTGTTCGGCGGTTAGGCAGCCTACTCCCTGGAAACTCCGTCATATCTGGTCTTTCGGTTGCTTTGGTATTATCCGTGGCGATTGTGCATGGAGCAATCGCCTCTCAACTTGAAATTATAGCCGGCGTTTCTCCTATATTCAGGGTTCAATTTGATCATGGTTAGACAGCGATGCTACCTACCCTCTTCCCTTAACTTCTTTTGCATAGTTTGCCGTCTGTGAGCACACCTTTTTGACTGCAGTATGACTCTGACAGGAAAATATGCAAGGACCAGGATGGCCTTCAGGCCTAGGCCTCACAGAGAAACCTCTATGACCACCTATGGCAAGGCTACTCGTAAGGATGTGAGTATGCGTGCATGTGTGCGCTGTCTTTTACGCCGTTGCTTCCCTGTTTACATAGGGCAAATGGTGTCCAGCCGTCAGACGAATCTCGTGTGGACGAGTTCAGGTGAATCCGGCAAGTAGCCAGGCATGCGGCCAAAGTTGCTGAAGTCAGTGCGAGGACGTCTCCTTTCGCTTTCCAGCCAACGACCAACATCGCTCGTCTCGTTGCTGGCGTCGCACTTCGGCTCTGCAATTGAGCGCAACTTATTTCTCCTTCTCATGTAGCAAAATGTTAAGGCGATCGAGATGGACATGAGCGCGAGAGCCGAAAACACGAAAATTACGACGATAAGTCGCATTTGTTGGCTCCAGTCGCTCGGGGCATTTCCGAGTTGTTGGACAAGGTTTTTGTACTTCTCCTCCCAAATGTTGGACATGGTGTCTGGGATGGTGGCGATGTTTTCCATCTTGGAATGTGGATTGATAGTCTTGACTTTGAAGATTTGGGATCTTGAGATACTGTTTGTTGGGTGAGGATGTGCTGCTACGGGAGGAAAATACGCAGCAGTTGGGGTGCACAGAGCGATGATAAGTGATATCACAACTGTACCTCCGAAAGCGAATGAGCGTTCATCGCCTGAAAGTTCACAGTCACTGGAAAGTCGAGCCTTTTGGTAACAGGGGTCCACAAAATCGTGTCTTGCTTTTCCTTTCTCCGAAGGCAATTGTTAGAAAGCCCAACCTCCGACGTGACCAGCTCGCACCAATTGCAATATTCTACAAGATAGAACATAGTGGCCGTTGTGCCAATTCTTCATTGACAGATCATATGATGCAGAGGGTATTCACTCTCAATACGCACTTCAGGCTGCCAGATTGCTCAATGTATTTATACAATAGTAACCTTAAAATGGTACGTGCTAGATAGCACAGCTGGAACCCTGCGGGCCAGCATTGAAGAATCGAACAATTTACACTAATCGGCAAGCTCTTCTCTGTAGCTTCAGGCAGGCCTAATAGTATGTCAGTACACAGAGACGCACAGCTGCACATGATGGAAAACTCACAATCTGAAGCCCCCAGTCCTTTGCTGGAACATGCCCGTTGGGTCAACCTCCGCTCGAACCTTTTGAGCGAGCTCTCGCTTCTCTGGCTTCAATCTCCCCCAGTAGTCCTGTCGGAAGTAGCCGTCGTTCATGAAGAGTGGCCTGTAGATGTCCGGAAGGGTGCCGTCCGCAATGAAGCCATCCACCCGAGTCTTCATGCCAGAGTACAAGTCAACCATGGTCTTGTCAATCGTGGCGTCATCAAGCTGTGAAACGTAAGAGTAATCAAACTCAAAGATGATTCTGTCGACATCGTCATCGAGGTCCAAGAGATCGCCGCCATTCTCACGTGCGATGCGAGGCAGGGACTTTGGAATAGGCTGGAAGGCAATGGATGCAATCATGCCGAATACGCCGGCCTTTGCAGATGACGTGTTGTACCAGTGGTCGTAGTACGAACGCATCACCTTCGCACCGTCGGCAGCGGAGGGAAGGGGGGTCGTCTCGGTCGCGATGGTGTAGACGCTGCCCTTCAGGACGAACTGGTTGTTGGATGTCAGAAGGTCTGTATAGGATCGGGATTTGCAGCTGTTGATGGTCGGGCCGATGTCGAGGAACTCCTTGAAGACGTTGGCGGGAGGTTCGGGGCCGTCGTAGAAGAGGAACAGAATCCAGATGTCGACAAGGTTCAACACGGTAAGCTCGGAGGTTGCGATGATGGCTGCCTTCGGGTCGTCGTAGTTCTCGGTGAAGTTGCGAATGGCGGCGAGAATCTTGTCGGTCTTGTCGGCACCGAAGACCAAGTTACCACCCCAGATCTGATCTTGTGTCAGCCAACGCGCCAATTCCAAAGTCCCAGCTAATGAGTATTCCTGACCTGGCCGATGGGATGGGCTTGCAACACATATCGAGTTACGATGCCGAACGCATTGCCACCACCCTTCATAGCAGCAAGAAGGTCGGGGTTCGTCGTGTTCGATGCGGTGACAATCGTTCCATTGGCCAAAACCATCTCGACCGACACAATGTTGTTTGATGCCCAGCCATATTGAGTGCTCAGGAAGCTGAGTCCGCCTAAACCAAATCAATATCAGCATCAACCCTCGATGAATGTCCTCAGACTTTTCGTCGTACCTCCAAGCAGATATCCGCCGACGCCAACGTTTCCAATGCGGCCACCGACGACTGTAACCCCGGTCCCATCGAGAGCGGCGTGGACATCCTCCCACTTGTTTCCAGGTCCCACACTGACGGTGTTGCTCGCCTTGTCGTAGATGACCTCTTTGAGTCCCTTAGTGGAGATCAGTGGGCCATCTTTCACACTGGCATAGTAATTGTTGGGGTTGTGTCCTCCTGACTTGACGGCAAAAGTCTCGTTGTTGGTTCCCAAAACCTTGACGATGGCGGAGACCTCTTCGGCACTGGTGGGGACCAAGATGCATCCAGGTTTAAGGTTACCGCAAGCCGTGGACCTATGTCTCCCGTCAGAACAAACAGAAAACAGACACCAGAAACAGTGTTAACCTACCAGTAGTTCAGCTGTTCTGAGGTGTATCCGATGTCGAGTCCCTGGAACTTCTGGATGCTAGTGCCAGTTGAGACTTGGCTGCATGTTGCGGATTCAGCCCTGACGGCCGTCAGGAGGCCTAAGAAAATCCCCAGGGTACGGGAAAGGGTGATTCCAACCATGACGGGCAAGTTGTCAACGAAAGCGAAACCCTCCAGGAAACCCGCGCAGAAAGCAAAATCCCGCTTCCCAAAGAATTGTCATCCTATGGGTGGTCTTATATTTCAAACATTTGAGATCCCATCAGATCAACGTGGGTGACATGAGCATCAGCGCGAAATATTGGACACGTCGGGGGCCTGCATTGCAACCTTGCTCCACAAGCGAGGGCTGAATTAGGAAACAGGTTCGCTACCGGCCGATAAGCCCATGCATCATGGGCCGTGGGCGGAGCAACTTCACAGCCAACTTTTTTCTTTTCTTCCTTACTTCGCCCTTTCTCGGATGGAAGCTTTCGTTTAATTTCGTAAGCTCGGTTGTGGCTTTCTGATGGCTCGTAACGCTCGGATATTGAAACAGTGGCAAGGTTGACCGTCTGTCTGTTGGCGCCATCCTTGTGCTATGACATCCTATTTGCCCTTTGACGTCTCTGTCAGCTGAAGTTCGGCTCCAAGCAAAAGAGGGCGTGGCCACATGGCGAACAGGGCCAATGACAGCACCGCCCCGGATTCTGCGTTGAGACATTGAGTGCATAGCCATGCTGCTGAGTGGCCCGGTTCAGATTAAGGCCAAGGACGGAGGGTTTGCAGGCCGTCCGCCTCCCATCAAAGGAGGCCATCGACAGGGGCGAGTCATGATAGCTAGCCGAAGTGCGGGTCTACTTTTTGGGCCCCCACGCCTACACATGCTTCGCGTCTTGGGCTCCGAGGAATGAAGCCATGGCATCATCGTGAAGATGGCAGCACTGCAGCTTGGCTTGGGCTGCAATGTATGCTCGCTTTTCTGTCCATGTTTGCTGTTTGTCCTCGAATCCAGGGGCAATGTTGTGTTTCCCGGAGAGATTTCCAGCGCATATTGGTCAGTTAAAGGCCTCAAACGTGGCTCAACCATACCTGTCCATGTCCGGGTCCGCAAGAAAGTCACGAGACAGCACCAGTTCCCTGTTCTCCCGTGACATTCCCCCGACTCGAGTGCCATTGCCCCGTCCGTGATATCGGAGATACCACCGCGTGTTCCACGGAGGTGAGAAACCCATGGCACAAGAATACTTGGCCGTCTTTGCTTGCGGACATGCTGCACACGATGTGCCGAGGGCAAGCAAACATGAAAACACAAACAGAAAGAAAAGCCCGAGAATGTCTCGGGTTCATCTCGCGATCGGACTCGTCGGGCGACATAGGCTGCAGACGATCATCTCTTTCCGCCCTGAACTTGTGGATCTGCGAAGTTTCCACGTTGGCCGACCGTCGATCCCACTAACGGTCGCGGGGCCGCTGCGGGACCGTCGGCGTTCTCGCCTGCCGCTGACTGGTTTCCCGGGGTCGGTGACTCGGCTGGCAGAGTTTAGCCTCAAAAGCTCCAAATCAAGTTGCGGAGGGAGATGAATCGGCCCCATTCAGACGCGCGTGGCCATCAAAAGAGATGCAACCGAGCCACGACTAGTATCCGTGTCTGTGATAAAATTAAGCCGTGCACATGGCGGCGAGAGTTTCCCCTTTTTGGAAGTGGATGGTTCAAGTATCCGTAAGTTGTCCGAAAGAGATGTGGTGGAGACGTACAATGATCTGGCGCGAACAAGCCGATTGTGACAGTCCCGGAGCGTCGCCGTTTTCGAGTTCGGTGGGAGTGCGGCCCATCCCGTTGACAAAGACGGATTAACAGTAATTAAGCATAAATGAATACCTGCATATTTATATTCATAGATATGTACGGGTACTTATTCCTTCCGGGCTCGACTGAATCCACGCTGCCTGGCCTATTCTTTCATTGGCATCCATAGTAGTGCATTCGCACCGTCACATCCACCGCTCTGCACCGATCCCGACATGCAAGATCCTACGTCTTCCCCAGGTTGAGGCTGAAAAAGATAAAGTGGGCCGGGTCGCACAGAACAATAACATCGAAACTCGACCAACATAGTAGAAGTCATGGTAACACAGAGTCAGGCTGCCGAGGCAGACCCTCTCTCTGAGACGGTACTCGTGTACACCGTGATCGGGGTAAAAGGTGCCGATAGAGGACAGCGGTTGATGCAAGTTCTGACCCATCAGAAACCATCCGACCCATACAGACACAGGTGGATTGGAATGATAACTCGTTGATGAATACCACATTCATCGCGATGCGAATGCTCCACTCATTCTATCAAGAGTGTGACCCCCCCTTCGGCCTACCAAACAGGCGGTGTGATCTTCTTCTGTTGGTTCTATCAGGAGACGGGCGGTCCTCCGATGGCTAGTGGAGCCTGTCAAGCCCAAATTCAGCCGTTTGCAGCATTTCGGCTGGAACGCGCCGCAATGAAACTCACCTTTCAGTGCAGGTCGATGTACCTCGCCGCAATCGTCACCCCATTTTTAGCAGTCTTCATCCTATCATGCTCGAGCAAAACCCAGGCGCCGCAAATACTGGCCAATGGGCATTCATCGTCGGTTCGGGCTCTTGGCTGTTGGTGCAAGTTGAGCGGGAACCCCATGAACAAGTACCTGTAGCTTTGCCGTAGGCATATTTAAGCTCTGTACGACGTCAGAAGTACAATCTGGTGAGGGCAGGTGATGTTGAAAGGAAAAGAGAGAGACGCATGATGGGACAGTTGTGCGTGGGATCTGGAACCCTGCTCTGGTCCTACAGCGTGTAAGCAATTAAGAGCCGTCGTCGCCGCCACATTACTTGGGTTTCCGCTAGTCCTCTCCCCCACCATTAGTTTTCTTCTCGCGCCTTCTTCGTCCTTGCAATCAATCGGGTGCTGGTTTGCCTCATGCCGCTTGCGCTCAGTGAGCTGTGCGTCGCTGTTGAACAATGTGAATTTGACTTTTGAGACTACACTTACAACATTCTCCCTCCCATTGCGTCTGTAATCCCATCCATCGACCACACCGTGCGATCATGCAGACCTCAGACCTGCAGAATGTAGATGGGCCGGACCCTGACTTTGTAAGCCTCTAGGTGCGCAGCGCAACGATATGTGCAATTGACGTGAACACGCGCAGGATACTGAAGTGGACGAAGCGTTGGGTGTAGAAGATGTCAGTACTTTTCTCTTGGACTGACTCTGTGTTGCGAATGCATCCACCGAAAATGAGGAAATTGTCATTAACATTTCTGCTCGGGCTCCAGGACTTTGAGAGAGCGTCGCTGTACTCTGTTAAGTCGGAAATCAAGAGATTCCAGTTTGAGAATGGCAGGACTTACCATTCCATGAGTGAAGGGAGTGCGTCTTCACTTGCTTCACTATAGGTTTGCTACGCTAATGCTTGATAGAGTATAACTACCCAAACGATGATGTAAGTGATTACTTCTGGGAAACCTCATCATAATCAAGATATTTATTGGTGTGATCAGGAAGAGAATAGCCGTCTAGGTATGTCTTTCAAGTCCCATGGTCCAATGTCCATGTTCTGATGAAAATAGAGTTGCAGCATCGCATCTGGAACCTTACACTTGACGGTGAACTAGCGCTATGTCCAGCACATAAGACGGCCAAGAACGTCTTGGATATGGGTACTGGAACTGGTATTTGGGCCATCGACTACGGTAAGTTCCTCTCTAATCTACGTTACTGGTTTAAAGGGTTTGCGATGTCTTTCGTCAAGAGGGTTTATATACTGACAAGCTCGTTACAGCGGACGCCTTCCCATCTGCACAGGTTCTTATCGTCTGCGGTACGTAAACAGTGCCTCTAGCTAACCTACAAGTAGGTCATTGGCGTGGACTTAAGTCCGATCCAACCAGAATGGTAAGCGTACTCTTACATACGTCCACGAAGTTTCAAGCAATGATCTCATTGAAGCTGTCCAGGGTACCCAACAATTGCAGCTTTGAGATTGATGATCTGGAGAAGAGGTGGGTCTGGTCAAAACCTTTCGATTTCATCTTTTGCCGGACTATGGAAGGTTCATTCTCTCACCCAGTCAGCATCATCCATAAGATTTATGAGTGAGTTTGCGGGGCCCTGCAGCCCCTTCAACGCATTTGCTCACTAGCGCTACTAGGGCTTTGGAACCCGGCGGCTGGTTCGAGGCAGGAGGTTTCGTGCTTCCAATCGGCTGCATCGACCAAACTCTCTTCGAGTCCCCGGCTCTCATGCGCTGGCACGAAACCATGTACGAGGCCGGCAATGCCATCGGCCGTTCCATCGAGAGCCCATCGAAGTATGTGGACGCCATTCGCACCGCCGGCTTCGTTGACGTCACTGTAAAGAGGTTCGCCTGGCCGCTAAACTCATGGCCTAAAGAGAAGAAGCTCAAGGAGATTGGTATGCTGCATTACGTCAACCTCGACTTGGCACTAGAGGGGCTGTCCCTGGGCTTGTTTACACGCGCCCTGCGATGGACACGGCAAGAGGTTTTGGATCTCTGTGCTGAAGCGCGTATGGACTTGAAGAACAGGAAGATCCACGCATATTGGAATGTGTAAGTCTACCTATCTATCTTTCCAACTCCTTTTCTTCAGAAGAGGTCTGCTGAAATGTAGTCCCTTGATCCTTGGTAGAACAAATAAGCATCTCGTTACTAACCTTCGCAGGCAAGTTGTGTATGGTAGGAAGCCAGAAAGGGCGTAGAACATGGATAATTGGAAGGTTGGACTGTTTCATCCCTCAAGACACACTCGCTAACACAAAGGTTGCAATGTAAGTACATAGATGTACATAAGAGTTCTATTACACAGGTTCTAGTTTACATACGAAAAGAGAGCACTATTTCCATCGTCTAAATGGGTGTGCTTCTGTGTTGAAGACAAACTCATCAAGACTTACGAGTCCCGGCTCGCTGAAGATGAGGTAGAAGTACTTTAGCGTCTCGCCCATCCAAAACGACTCCATGGAGTCGCTCGCCGGCGGTTTCCCATCCGCCGTCACGTCCCACACCGCAGTGTTGGCGAGATCCGTGCTCGTCGCGTTGTCGATGGAGGTGAACATATCCCACGCGGACTCAAGAAGCGTCGCGTCGCCGCTGGTGCGGTACATCACAAAGACGCTCTCAATGGCCTCGGGGCGGAGGATGTACCGCCGGTCCGGCACCTCAGAGAACCCCTTGACAAGCCTCTCGTCCTTGATGATCTGCTCGACGTCGTCCCCCTTGTCGTTGCGCTGCTTGACGTGCTTCTTCCACAGGGACTCGTCCCACGCGCACTCTTCCTTGGAGGGACAGGGGACCATGTAGAACGTCTCAGGCATGATGCCGTGCGGGAAGACTTTGTAAGCATAGATGCACCCGTCCACAAGCTTCCTCGCGACGTCAATCTCGGACGCGCGACCGTAGAGCTTGCTGCCGAGCGCAAAGAGGCCGCCGAGGAAGCAGACGAGATGCTGGCCTTGGGGCTCCAGCTCCACACCGGAGTCGCGGGCGTGCGCCTGGCCCGCGATGAGGATGTCGTCGTTCGCCGGCGTCATGGGCCGGAAGAGGTTGTGGGTGATCATGGGCTCAACAGCGGTTTCCCACATGGTGCGGTACATGTCGCTGCGGCCGCCGACGAGGGCGGACATCTTGGGGAAGTACTCGTAGAGGGAGTCTGCCATTGCGCCGAGGGTGTAGTCGTCGCCTTCGTAGAAGATCTTCTTCTCTGGGTTGACGACTAGTGGGAACAAGCCCGGGATCTTGGTCTTGTTCTGCTGCGCCTCAAAGATTTCCATGATTCGCTGCGTTGCGTCCCACCATTTTGGGTCGCCGGTCAAGATAGAGAGGCGGGTGAACTCCATGCATAGTGATCCAATCTCAGCCACGAGCTCGCCGTTCGGCGTGGACTGCTCCTTGCCGTCGATGGCGTCTTTAATCTTCCAGCGCGTGATGGGCATCCTGTTGGGTGTGTCAAAGGCCTTGTAGAGCATCTCGCCGACCTCGACAGCCTTGCGAAGAAGGCGCACGTCGTTGCTGAGGTCAAAGGCGGAGAGGAAGCCGCCCAGGTAGCGGATGGTAGTCTCAAAGACGTTGACCTCCTGGAGGTCGGTCATCGTGAAGTTGATGGTCTCAGCGGCGGTGACGGCGTCGGCAAATTCCTCCTTCATGTCCATGATCCACAGCGTGTCGAGGGAGTCGACGAGGGTGGCGGCCCAGCCGCCGAAGGTGTTGCGGCGCGAGCCCGACACAGGGGTGAGTTCGTCGGAGAGCCATGCACGCGCCTTGTACGAAGCCCAGGCTTTGGAAAAAGCGGCTTTTACCGTCTGTTGACGCTCTTCACGAACGCGGCGGTGGTCGCTTGATTCGTGAGGGAAAGTCGCCTGGACCTGGGGGAAGCGGACGGATGGTGATGTTGGGAGGGGACGGAGCGGCTGCGGGGCCGGGTTGTGCACCGTGACAGTTTTCCAAAAGTAGGAATCTGATGATTCTGTCTTCCAGTCTATTGGTGTTGGCAGCTGGGCTGAGGATCTGAGGCTGGGGATGCCGCCATCTGTGTGCCAGAGGAGTAGGAGAATGATGGAGACCGGCAGGCCGATGAGGACGATGCCTGGCATTTTGCGCCTTGCGAGGAGCATCCTTACTCGGAGTATGAAACGAAAAGGAAAGAGTGTGTTGGTTCAAGACGTTCGAGCCGAGCGGCCAGGCCGGATTTCTGTCCTTATCAACCCTTCCGGTCGGTGTTGTGTCTTATTTTTGGAGCAGGAAAACGGAGGGGAGTGAAGGTTGGGGGCTCGGCGCTTAAGGTTCGGGGTGACGGGGCAGTTGGGGGAAGACGCCGGCTTGGAGCCACCCTTGCCTCATGACGGTTGGTTTGCAACTCTGGACAGGACCCCTGCGGGAATAGCCTTGGCGGGGGAACATCACTGGCTTAATGGGGAGGCGGTGGCATGAGACGAGGCTCGGACCCTGGTCTGTTAAGATCGTTCCTGGTCTTTTGCCCGGTGCTGGGCGCGGAACCAACGGCTGTGTTGGTGTTGGATACATTGTCCTTTTCGGGAAGGCGCGTTGGCGTTTGCTCAGGGGCAGGCCAATTCCGTTTCGTCGTCATGATTGGAGCTAGTGCCGTTGTGCCGACTCAAGAGAACCGTGTACTTGTCACAAACTCTCTTTGCCTGACCAGTTTACGTGAGACGAACTCGGCATTCACCTGATGTACTTCGAGCTGTCGTTCCCAGTAGACTCGAGGCTGCAGGCGAGAAAAACAAAAAAGAAGCATAAATCAAGGTGTCACCTCCTCCGCCCGATCGATTGCAAACGCGCTCCAACCGCCGGCCGGCCCAATTTCGTCTACATGCAAGTTAACGCCCGAACCATATCCTCGGGACGGACCGCTGGCTTCAATCGGTCTTCAGCCGTATTAGCCCCATCGTGTTGACATGGATGCTGTCTTGGCTGACCTATCACGGGGTCGGAATCGTATCCGTTGCGCCTACAACCAACGACAGTTATTTTCTAGCAGAATGCACTGTATTTGGCTGGAAAAGAGACAGTGCGAGCGAGCTTTCTGGCAAGAAATTGTTTGTGACTTGGATCGCTCATTCAAGATTCAGCAGGCGGCCGAGGTGGGTTGAGCAGTCACACAGTTGGTTGCGTGGTGCGACTAGGTCAATGGTCCCATCCGCACCAACAGCCCCGACGCAAGGGAAAGATGCTCATAAGCTAGTCATGTCTTTGTGAGGACGTTGGCTTCCGTGCCATCGATTCCCTCTGCAATTTTTCTTCCCAACTCCGGCAGTTCATGGTATTTGCTAGTCGTTGAATCAGAGTCTAGGCCCGGGAGTTCTGGACTTCTTGATTCCTCAAGATGATTACCGTTATTTTGCTATCTTATATCTTAATCCTTTCATTTTCATCTGCTTTTATCGAGGCTGCCTGCTATTATCCCAACGGTAGCATTGCCCCCAATGATACACCATGTCGAGACGATACAGCCGAGTCAACTTGCTGCGGGCAGGGTTACGCTTGCCTCTCTAACGGCATGTGCCAGGCAACAGGCTCGGAGTTGCAAAAGGATGGTGCCACGGAACTCGTGAGGGGAGCTTGCACCGACAGGTCGTGGCGAAGTTCAAGCTGCCCGTTGTTCTGCATCAATCCAGAGACCGACAATGTTGGAGGAGGGATAGGCGTTGCCAAGTGCCAAGGTACGACGCAAGAGTTGTATTATTGCATCAACTCGGTCCAAGATCAGGTCAACTGCACCGCCAAACAGAACGTCTTGTTCTTCCAACGTAAGTTCAGTTGCTATTCGTGCATGTCAAGGTTGACGTGTCTTCTCATCATTATCGACCCGGCTGACGCATCCCGTAGAATCTGCAACCGCAATCACAACCATCGGTGTCGAGGCGACAACTTCGATAGCGTCCACAACAACAACATCCGAGCTCAGTGCATCGGCATCAACATCTGCAGTAACATCTGCTGCCACATTAGACCCGTCGAGACTACCGAGCCAGAACCCCATAATCACAAGCAGCGCCGTGCAGAGCCCGACGAATAGCCCAACCAACCAGCCAGACGCAGAGAGCGACCGCGGCGTAACGATTGGGGCGGCCGTCGGCGCATCAATCGGTGGCTTAGCCCTCGGAGCGTCTGGTGTGTGGCTGTTCTTTTTCTTGCGTCGACGGAGGCGGGCTAGGGAACAGGCCGTTGGAGACAGGGCTCCTTCGTATGCTCCTTCATACGCTCCTCAATACCAAAGCCCTCCACCGCATCAAGTCTATGAAGCACCAGTCGAGTGGAAGCCACCGGTCAGTCACAACCAACATTTTAGCCCGCAAGAGCTGCCGGCATGGGAGCACAACAGGAGGTGATCAAGGCGTATATGAAGTAGCAAATCAGATTGGCACTTTATAGACTGTTTCTTGATGACCACACACCCGCCATCTTACTGTTTTGAAGTTTTGGTATTTGGACGGGTGTTGGCTGCCTGAGTGGACTGGGTGGATGGTAATTATATGCAACAACGATGACGACCATGATGACAGAAGAGTCGAATATGATAGTAGAGGCAATGGCCATAGAGACATCAGTTGATGTTTGTTGGGCGGGGATGATCAATATTCTTCTGCCTATCAACGAGCTCCTGCTGAAAGACGCAAAGTCCGGGCGGTGTTGAGACAGGTTCTGAAGGAATGTTGACCATCAAGCACTTTTATTTTATATACCTATTAGATATCATATATGTTCAACTGTTTTCTCAACATGATCCTTCGTACAAATGTCCATGTGGTTATATAAGCCCCTATGTTACCAACCCCGGTCCTGCCCAATGGGAATGGAACATGAGAATACTCGCAAATCAGATTGCACCTCGGTGAGACCTGGGATTTTCAGTAGTTTTTCTGCGGCCCGACAACCATCCCGGCCACGCCCAGCACTGAGTAAGCACCTTGATCCTCGTTTCCCGCAGCTTATCGTTTTGTCTTCACGTCCGTCCTATGTGATTACTGCGTCGCATAATCTACGCCATTGAAGACTCAAAGCAATTCCATAAATAATGAAGGTTTAAGATGCTGGCAGCTTTTGGCCACATACGCTGTGGCGCATACTCGAGACATGTTTCCGCGCTGAAGCCCCGCAGGCGCTGGGCTACCCCTAACCTCCTTGGGCCATCTCGATATCGAGCCTTCAGCTCCTTATCCAAGCCTATCCCTCCAGAAGGGTCTTGGGATAGTCATGTCCACATCATCGACCCCATCAGATATCCGTTCGCCGCTAGCACCAAGCCGCCTAAAGAAGCGACGATGCGCCAAGCACTCGAGAACGCTGACCGCCTCGGGTTGCCAAATATGGTCTTTGTCCAGCTATCAACGTACGGCGACGACAATACGTGGGTGCTTGAGTCCCTCAAAGAGACAGGGCCGGCTAGGGGTCGCGGCGTCGTCGCTTTCGACCCGGAGCGCGTCGAGCTTCAGACTCTCAAAGCGTGGCATGACCTTGGTGTCCGAGGTGTTCGAGTCAACCTCAGATCTTCCAAGACTGTTCTCTCGAAGAGCGACATTCAGAACGTGCTGCGCCAGTATGCCGAAAAGCTTCGGCCTTTGAAAACATGGTCAATCGGATTATACGCCGACATGGAGGTCCTTGATCACGTACAGCCCTTGATCCCCGAACTCCAGGTGAAGGTTGTCCTTGAGCACTTCGGCTCTCCAGCATTCCTGCCACTGGACCCGTCAAAACAGCCAGGCTGGGAGGCGCTGTGTCGCATGATGGAAGATCCTAGTGTCTACGTCAAAATATCCGCCCCGTATCTATTCTCTGCAGATGCAGACTTCTCCAACTTGGAGTCGTTGACAAAGGCGCTTTTTCGCATGCGTAACGGCGCGGGAGTTGTCTTCGGCTCGGACTGGCCTCATACGAAATCGCGGGGATGGGATGCGAAGCCGTTTGAGGAAAAGGTGGTGGGATGGTGCGATGGGAGCGAGGAGCTACGGGAGAAGCTTTTCCGGAGTAACGCGCGAAAGCTATGGGACATTGAATGATGCTGCTTTAAAATTTAAGCATGAGACAAGCTTATGAGGTTCAAATGTCTTCAGTCATGAAAGGAAAAGCAGATACAAAAGTCAAGCGTAAAGATAGACTTTCCTTCGTTGTCTTTTTTCCGAGTATCGACTACGAGCTTTGCTATCGGGGTAGATATTCCTTGCTATTCGAGCGGGTAGCCGGCATACCATGACAAAAATGGGAACGACGAGGACGATAGGATTAGTAGAATTGTCAAGATAAAACAAATGTTTGACTTAATGGAGGTAGTTCTCCTCCTGATTAAATAGATTCATCCGCCCGAAAAGCAAGACTGTCGATTATGTATAAATGGTTCATAAATGAGACTTAACGAATATGATATCCATTCTGCTGCTCATCTCAAAGCTCCTCCCTCTTCTCATCCAGCTTCTCACCAGGCTGAAGACACTGCCACCCGCTTCCATCCCACACGCCCTCCCTCGGAAACACACAAACCCTCCTAACCTTTTTCCCAAACACTTTCCTCCCATCCTCCTCCTCGACCGTCCTCGCCTCGAGATCTTGCGGCGGAACTCCCTCCTCAACCCACTTCCGCAACCTCTCCATCGCATCCCACGGATACGGCCCGCCGTAGAGCGGACTACAATGGTTCATCCCCGGAACCTCGAAATACCTCCAGTATTCCTCAATATCAACCCCGCGACTCTGGTCAAGCTTCCTCGCCCGTTCGTAAAACGCCCTCGCCGCCAGCACCATCACCGTCTGGTCCGCCATCCCATGCCACATCAACACCTTCCCCCCGCGCTGCCTGAACCTCCGCAAGTCGTGCGACGTCCCAATCGCGGACGCGAACTCCTCCACGCCCTGCCTAAACACATCTCTAAACTCCTCCATCGTCATATTCCCCACGTCAAATTCGGGATCCTTCTTGACGAAGTACTTAATCCAATCTTCAGCAACCTCAAACGGCACCCCCCTACACCCGTCGTCGCCCTCACACCTCACATTCATCAAGCCAAGCAATCCCGCCAGCGGCGCCCCAGGAACATAACCATACCCGCCATCCACAACCCTCCCCTCCTCGTCCTCCAGCCCCCTCATCACCCTTCGCAAAACCTCCACCGTCCGCCCGTCAACCCGTCCCTTCTCACCACCACACTCAAACCCCCGTCCCTCCAAGGCCTCAAAATCAACCTCGCACTCCCCCAATCTCCCAATAATCCCATCAACAACCCCATCCGCGGCATCACATCCCTCCGCCACCCCTCTCACAACCTCCCTCACCTCACACTCGCCCGGCCACCACCCCATCTCCGCCATCACAACCTGCGGCCGCATCATCCCTCCCACAACAGCAGGAAAATCCACCGCAGGACACATACTCAACACCCCATCCCACCACCCCTCATCCCTAGCCGCCAGCACCAAGCCTTGCCGCCCCCCCGTCGAACACCCAGCAAAATACCTCCTCTCCTCTCTCTCCCCATAAAACTCCCTCACAATCCCACCCCCAACGCCCCCCATCTCGCCCACCCCACGATACGCAAACTCCACAAACCTATCCCAATCCAAATTCCCCCTCCCCTTCAGCGCCCACTCTTTGACCGGGACCCCCTTCCAATGGCCCCCATCCGTCGCCGCAACAGCATACCCTTCTTCTACCCCAGCAGCCATGAAATCCCCATCAACATCCCCCGCCACAAACCCACCTCCTCCAACGCCCAAGAACCGGCCATTCCACGCCTGCCGGTCCAGCGGGAGCCAGACGTGCACACTCACCACAAAGTCATGCCCCGGATGGGCGTACGACACCGTGACGTTGCAGAACGGCGCCACGCCCGACGGGGGCACGGACACGGCGGCGTCGGGCATCCATCCCGGGTGTCCGGTGTAATTCCGCACGACGGCGGCGGTGGTACGGACGTGGACTGCGCCGGGGAGAGGGGGGAAGGTGAATTTGGAGGGGTGGCATCGTGAGATGCCCGCATCTGCTGCGGTCGTGGGGAGGGAGAGGACAAGGGCGGCGAGTTTCATCAATATCTCCATTGTTGCGGAAACATTGGCTTCGTATATAAGCCATCGAAAGTGAAGAATTTTTCCAGTGAAGCATTTCGATACGTTGACCTAATTCTAGGAATATCTGCCCAACTGCACAACCCTCACCGCCTTCCCACCCCCCGCGACATCTCACATCAGCGACGCATTCCTCACCAATCCGCACATCCCATCACAATCTGCATCATCCCAGCACCAAAAGCGCTTCCTGAAACATAGCGCTTACACCTCCAAAATCCCCCTTCCGTTGCCCCCCCCCCCCCGTCCCCGGCGCTCTCGGCCCAAACCCCAGACCAACACTTGAACCCCGAAAGGCCCCCACAAACGGCGCGGCGGGCGGGGGGTGGAACCACGCCGATCGGCGTTCCCAGCAAGCCGGATAACACCCGTGGACCCCTCATCCGCCACCAGTTGCAGCCTGGGCGTCAGCTAATCTAGCGCCTTAACCCCGCGACAATCTCTGGGATCGCCCAGACGCCAACGCCCTTGATTGGTTCCAGAACAAACCACTACCGCCGACGCCAACATCATCATGCATAAAGGCTGGCAGACCTCTGGCCATCTTCTTCAAGCCTAGCAGAACCCTTGGATCACAAGCAAATAAGTCTACCGATAAGCACTATGACGGCACGGAATACACCACAGTCACAGAAGCATGTGTCAAATGGAACCATTTCAAAGCATATGCGTCGTTATTCCTGCCAATTGTACGCCCTACAGACAGATGTATGCCGCCCTCATGCGATGGCCTCGGAACCATCCATCAACCACCAAAGAAAAAAAGTCTTGAGCATCATCCTGGTCTCGCAAACTAGAGGAAAACCAAGCTCGGGTATCTAGCCCACCTGTCCATCCTTCCAGTTCCCAGCCCAGCCAGACTCGCAGGCGGACATGAGATGCCCGACTCCAACCGCCAGAAGAGCGACATATTACTATCCACCACCTCAGCATCCCATAATGAGTGGGTATCTCATTGATCGTGAGCAAGCGTTACGGGGAATCAAGAAAAGGCCAAACAGATAGCTCTAGATGAAACTGTAAAACTGGAAAACATTCGCAACCGGCCCCGACACAAGACAGAAAGCGGACAAAAGTCCAGATATCAAGATAGACCATAACAGAAATAAGCGACAGAAACGGGGTGAGCTGAGAGATGCGGGCGGCGACGCCCCAACCAAAACATACCAAAGCAACGCTATGTAACAACGCCAACGGAGAAAAAGATACAAATTGCCCACCAACCGGTAAAACGGGATATCATGAGTGAAAAGCGACCGTATATCGTGCAGAGTGTTCGATGCTCCTTGCCGACATGTAGATATGAAAAGGTCATCAGTCGTAGCGTATGTAAACCATGCCGTGGAGAATGGTAAGAGATTCGTGATATATGATAAGTGGCCGGCCTAGTAGGCCGCGGCGGTTGTGCCTTCGCTAGTGGCGACGGCAACCAACGCCTCCAGACGCCTCAGGGGATCAGGATTGCCAGTCCGATCGGCGCCCGGCTGCTGCTGCTGGGGTGGCTGCGGATCGGCCTGCCTGGCAGGGAAGCCGGTGAAATGGTTCATGTTGGGGTGGATCATTCTGTTGACGTGCGGACCACGGGGCTCATGGATATGTGCCTCGGGTCGAGGGCCATGAACGTGGCTGTTGGTAGGTCCATGGTACCAACCATGTCGCTTGGTCTCTCTGGATGCGATTGAAGGCATCGACATGGTGTGGTGGTGGTTGCGAGTGAACGCGCTCGAGTTTGAGTACGATGGCGGTTCAACTTCAAACCGCACAGTCGGTGGGTTCAGCCGCACTTGCTCTGCCTGTGCCTGCACCGCCTGGTTCACCTCATTCGCCCACGCACCGGCGCTATCGCGAGGCGGCGTCGTGTTGGTGATGTCCAGTCTCGTGAGGCCTCGATGAAGCCCCATGTCCCACTGTGCGACGTTCCTTCGGCCGTCGGCAGCCGCATCGGATCCCGGAAGAAGTGCCGGTGGGTGAGCGGCTTCATCAACCATCATGGGAGACGGAATGCGCCTCGGCGGCGAAATCTGTCGGGATGGCAGCGGGTCAAAGGACTCAATACCAGGCAGTCGCAGGGTCTGCTGTTGGTTTGTCACATTGGCGATGGGCGGTGCCGGGTTTGGCTGGATCTGGCCGGGCGTCAAGACGTTGCTGAGGTGGCTGGTGTTCGTGTTGAAGTTCCTGGTATCAGGGTGCCAGGTGCGGCGGCGCCAGGCTTCATCAGCATTGGACGATGTCGAGTCCCGTCGGCCAGACCAGCCCGAAGTCGGTGTTGTGGGAGAGGCCAGATGGCTGCTTGCGGCCGGGGAGTAGGCACCGTTGTTGGAGGCGTTCACGGGGCCGCCGTACATGACCCGGTTGACCGGTCCTCCGTGAGGCGACTGGAAGGGGTTTGCACCCGAGGGAACGCTGAGACGACGTCCTGGAGTCCTGGAACCCGAAGAGTACATGCTCTGGGAACGAGAGTGGGAGGTGGTAGGAGACGCAATGCCAGACCATCGCGGACTGCTCTGCCCAGTCGTCGAAAACGTTGCGGAAGTTGGCGTGCCATACTCGGTCGGCGATACAGGGCGGTAGCCGTAAGGACCATCGCTTCGGTACGACTCAAGGGAAAGTCGAGACCGGGGGTCGGTGGCCATGACCAGGGGAGGGGGCCGCCTGCGAAGGTCATCCCTCACACCACCAAAGGCAGGGCCGATGGAGCCGACGCTGGCGATGCTGGATGTCGACAGGGACTTGGAGTGTCCTCTTACCGGGCCAGATGCACTGCCGGCGGTTGACGAGCGGGCTCTACCACCCTGCTGACGTACGCGCTCGGTGCGCATTTGCCTTTGGAATCGCGCGCCGGTGGCTGCCAGGGAGTCGATCGGGATGTCCTCGTTAACGTGCACCGTCTGTGCGTGTTGTCGCAGGTTGTCAAGCCGGGAGAACCGTCGCGAACAGTGGCACTGGAATGGTCTCTCGCCAGTGTGTTTCCTAAGTAGATCGATCAGCAACTAGTGCAACTAGAGGGTGGGGTTATTCTCGGTACCGAATGTGTCTCGCCAAATGCTCGCTTCTCGTGAAGCTCAGGTTGCAGGGTGGATAGTCGGTGCAGTAAAATCGCTGCGACTTCTTCTTCTTGCTGGACCTAGTACCGTCGGCATTGACGCTGTCATCGTCTGACCCTGCGCCATCCTCGCCAGCCTCGCCATCTGACTCGTCCATGTCGACGTCCTCGGAGTCTCTTGATTTCCTTGAATGCTGCGAGTTTGCTCTCGTGGGTGTCTTGACCTTTTCGGCACTCTCGGGGACCTGGACAGCCTGCGGAAATGGTGAGCTAGGCAGCGGCTTTTGTGATGCCAACCCGCCGCTGCCACTGCCAAAGGTGGCCTTCGTTGGCGTCTTCACCTCCTCTGGAATAGTCTGCGGCGTCTGGGGGTGCGGTGCGGTGCTGGGTCTCGGGGTAGTGGGCGACGTCGTCATTTTGTCGTCAGCCTTGGCTTCAGCGGGAAGCGGCGAATTTACTGGTCTGAATGCGGCAGCCATGATGTGTATTGAGGAGCCTGCGTGAGCAAGCAGTATGGGCGGCGATTCGGTGGGATATCGCAACCGTCAAATAAGTGTGCACGCAAGCTTGCGAGGCTAGGAGACTACTCGAATACGCAGCGTGCGGAGAGAAGAGCCTGCGGAGGCGTGGGTGAGGGTTATTTCAGCCGAAGTTGTGCGGGCGGAGAAGGCTGGAGGGCGGAGGTGAGGGGGAGAAGAAGGAAACAAAAAAGAGAATGAAAAAGGTTATATCAAGTCATTCAGGTATCTCCGGAAGCGAGGGGTTCTTCTTCCAAACTGTGGGCGGTGCTGACGACAGCTTAGGTTCGAGGAGCGACACACAAAGATGTCGTGAACCACAAAGGTGAAGAGGTAAAGGTGGACGAGTTGTGGTAGAAATGCGACGGCGAGTCGATAATGAATCCTGGACCTGGGTGGGGTGGTTTGGTTTGTTGGACAAGGTGTAAGGCCGGTATGAGTACTCTTTACGGTACGGTCGGTAAAGGTAGCGTGGTTGAGTGGAGGACGAAGAGGAGAGAGACAAGTTGGTAGGGCGAGGGGCAGGCGGCTCTAGAAAAGGACTGCCAGGGGAGTGTGGCGATGAATGGTCGATGATGAAAGACGTGCCCTGATCTGACCCTGCTGGCTGCAGCAAAGTGGTTCCCAGCGGTTCTTCGCTGACTTTTCTTCCCCCTGCCTCTGGCTTTGCGCCTGCTTGCGTTCGTTCACGTCTAGCGGAACGTAGTGTCGAGAGCTGGGCGGAGTCTGCTCTGGGTAGGTTGGAGTAGCCAGCCAACCAGCCTCCTCTGAGGGGGGTGCGTATTGGGGGGATCCGGCGCACCAGGTCGGCGAATTTGGGTGGGAGCGTCTGTGGGCTATCGCAGAGCCAATGCAGTCCGTTCCAATGCCAACCAAGATCCGAGGTGACGGGTTCCCGGCCTTCTGGAGGAGCTCGATTTCAGGAGCAGGAGGAGGCGAAGATGCACAAAATGCTTTGCGTCTGTTCCGTTCCTGGTTCTGCGATTTCGAGAGTTGCCGGTTTTCAGTGCGTTTGTTGCGCTTGCTGACCGATGATCGGTTGAATGCCGAGCGCAAGGCGGCGGAGCGCTGAACGTAGAGTTGTGGGGAAGGTATTCAGGTAGGTATTCAGAACCGTTGTGGTTGTTGCTGGGCCGATGTATGATCTGCCGGTCAAGAGAGCTCAAAGAGGTCGGCTCCGATAGAAGACGGAAAGGTGGACGAATGTCGAGGACCTGGAGAGGGAAAGAAAGAGGAAAAGCGTCGGCTGCGAGGTGCGAGGGAGGATTGGTAAGTAGTTGACGATGGCCGTTAATGGCACTCAAAGCGAGCAGAAGGGCAGGCGGTACGAGACGGCCTTGGGTGGACACAAGGGCGGGCGGGCAGGCCAGGTCCAGGGCCACAGTCAGGGCCAGGCGCCAGGGTCAGGGTCAGAACCAGGAGCTGGCGGCGGTAGTGGTGTCGGTGGAGTCGATTGGCGGGAGGTACAAGGGGAAGGGGTACAGACGGTACGGAGTACACTCCTGCACCATCAAAGTCGGACGGTTTGATTGTGGAATCCCAGTCAGCCGGGCGGTTGGGGGGCTCGCAGACTGAGACGGACTGACGACGGACGGGAGGCGATAATGTTCGGGATGGTGGGAAATGGGAGTGCTTGCGGTCCGTGAGCGGGAAGCCGAGGGCAGAGGGAAGCTGTCGACGCAGTCGGCGGCTTTCTGACGGACTCGTGGAAAACGGAAGAGGCGGTGGTGTCGGTTGGCGGTGGGTGTCGGTTGGCGGTGGTGGTGGTGGTGGACAGCGTCGAAGGCATCCGTAGCGCAGACCGTATCCATCCAGCGCCGCCGTAAAGTACCTTGCCTGGTGGGTTGGCTGGCTGGCTGGCTAGCGGGCACAGCAAGCGACGAGGCGTCTGCGAGGAGGAGGAGAACGTGGTGACTCCAAAGCCGGGGCCAGGGGGGTGGTTGGCGAAGGTGACAGGGCGGCCAGGGCGGCCAGGGCCAGACGTAAGGTACCGATTCTGGGCTGGGCTGACTGGATCAGGTCCGGCCAGGATGTATCTCAGGTCCAGGAGATGTGATGTTCTGACTCCTGGATTAATGGCCGTCCGTGGGTTCGAGTATAGCCAGGCACACGGGATGAAAGGTCGAGGGACGGACGGCGATTGGCAGAAGGCTGGGGGTGGACGGTCGAGGTTGACGAGGTCAAAGTCAAAGGCGGTGGTGGTTAAATGGGGAACAGGCGTTCTGTGACTGTGACTGGCCGGGCACCCGAGGATGCGATGGAGGCTTCTGGTGGGTTGACTTGACTTCGAGCAGAGTCGCATGCTGATGCTTGTTGCTGACGGCGGATATTGTTGGTGCGGTGGTTTCCATCTGTCTGTCACTCTGCGCAAGGTGGCAGTGGGTTTCGGTCAAAAAGGCCATGGATCCAGATGTAGTGCAGTAGGGCAGACACAGAGTGACAGATACAGACAGCCAGACAGGGCCAGGACCGACGACTGACTGCCAGTAACCTGTTGGCAGTGACTTTGCAACTTTCAGTTTGGGCAAGCCAAGCCCGCCAGGAACCTTGCCCTTCGTTCGCTGGCTGGCTTTTCCTTGTCTGTCTCGTGCCGTCGCTGGCGCCTTGTCTTGCTGCCCTGACTTGACTTGCGACCCTCCGCAGGGGTAGCAGCACTGAGCAGCAGGCGGAGACAAAAGACAGAGTTGGACGGATACGGACGCAGAGAGAACTCGGCAGGATGCATTCGGTGCCACGAAGCCTGCGTAGCTAGATCCCTGGGTCCCTGGGTTCCTGGGGATGGCTGTCTTGAAGCTGTTTGCTTGAGGAAGCAAAGTGGGCGCGAGCGACGGAAGATGGAGGGGCGATGACGGCAGCTGAAGTGTCACTGGGAGCTGTTTCCATGGACATCCGTGCTAGGAAAACATCGAGAAGGTGGTGGTGAGCGTGCGTGTCGGCGACGACGGCAGCCAGGACGGTGGTGGTGGTCGGTGTCCAGGCGAGGGACGGGAGGGGTGTTGGCTGTGCAGTGATGGTGGTGTTGGTGGTGACGAGGAACCTTCCATGGAGTTGACGTGCACTGGCGACGACAGCAGAGGAGAGGAGGGGGGCCCAAAGACATCCGACATGACCGGCGGAGACGGCATCGGGGAGGCGACGGCGACGGCGATAAGCACACGAGCGAGGACCGGGCAAATACGACGACATCGGGAACCTTCTGCTTCTTCTTTCCATCTCGGGCAGAGTTCATCTTAGGTCTATCAAATGACAGGCGCGAGGGGAAGCCGCAGGTTCCGCACCTGCCTCAACAACATCCCGTCCCAGGTAGGTAGGCAGGCAGGTAGGCACCTAAGGTACTCAGTCCCTTCCTCCGAATTCTGCAAAGAACAGGAAGCGGTAGACGGGCGGCAGATGGCAGGAAGCAGGCGCGGACACACGAGGCAAGAAGCAGCAGCAACAGCAGCAGAAAGCACCTTACTTGAGGCAGGCAGGCACTTGCTAGTTTTCTGTGGCTTCCTGGCTGCAGCAAGCAGTCAGCGCAGAAAGCAACGTTCGTGGAAGGCACGGTGAACAATGCCCGCAATACTAAGTGTGTACCTACCTTAAGTAAGGCAGGCAGAGTGGAGCAGGCACGGCAGGTACGGCAGACGGACAGCAGGACGACGACAACGACAACGACATCCTTGCCCTTTCCATCCATACCTATCTGTGTGCTTTCCTGAAAAAGACACACAGAGAACACAGAGACGAAGAGGGAGAAATAGAGTGGTCGGCGACAATCTAAGAAAAAGGTAGCAACAGACTGCACGCTCCACGTCTGCACTGCACTGCATTTTGCAGATGCAAACGAGAGGCAGGAGCCCAGGTTGAGGCAGGCAGAGAGAGGCAGGTACCCCTCTGCCCCTCCTCCACCGCTGAGGTACCTTTTACTTTTTTTCCCTCTTCCTCCCGTGCCCCTCCCCCTCCCCCTCCTCAACCCCCTCCATTGCCCCGCCCCTCTTTTTTCGCTGCATCATGCGAGGGGTTGGGCGCACTCTCACAGGTTCACGGTCGTCTTTTTCGCAGCTGGGAGCATCTGCTAGCGCGGCTTAGGCCAGGTACATGTCAAGGCACCCAGGGACACACCGTCGAGGTACCTCGCCCAGGTACCTTGCTTGCGCCGCACCCAACGGCACCTGAGTAGGTATTCGTACTGCGTATCCGTAGACCGGGCCAGCTGCTGGCGTCTGTGAGCCCCCGTCCCCGTCCCCGTCCCTGTCCCTGTCAACCATCAACCTACTGCGTAGGTAACGACCTTTCTTTTTTCGCTCTCTTCTGCGCCAGGGGGGCCACGGGGGGTTCCCTTCTATAAAAAGCCACTCACTACCTGGATCACCACACGGGCGGAGACTGGTGCTGGAGGACGTGGACGGCTAGGAACAGGAAGGGGCCTGTGCGCCGCCGTCAACCCGCCAAGCGACGAATCCACCCCGCAATCGAGGCGCCGCCGGTCCAGTCCCGTCTCCGTCCATAATTATGGCACAGGGCCCGACCTGGACCTGGGATCGGCGAGCTGCCCGTTTGATAGAAAATGCCCGTACCAAGATACGCGCCCTCATGCGACCGGGTGCACTCTATTCAAAGAGGAAACCACGTCAAGTTGACGAACTGGGGCCGGCACCGGCTCCAAACGGCTCGGAACACCTGGAACACGGGCCACTGCCTGCCTCCATCTGCCTTAAGGTGCCTTAAGGTGCCTTTCCTTGACCCTTAGCTCGAGGAACCTTACCTCGCCCGACCTGCGGGACGCCGAACGGGAATGAGAGAGAGCATGAACCACGCGGGTGCCAGATTGATGGCTGGCCGAGGTGAGCTTAATTGCTGCGTCCACCTGGACTTTGACCCAAACACGAACCCAGACATGGACCTGGACCTTGACCCTACGTCCGTCTCCTTCCGTGGCTTCCGTTTTGCGTAAAGACATTTTCGCCGAGTCGCATAACGATGGACGACTGAGCGCGGAAGCATCTTGATGAATATCGGCTGGCCCTGACTAACCGAGGGCATCATGAGTCTCTGGTGCAACAATAAATGCATCTGATATTGTGTCTTGTAGATGGACGCGGGATGAAGAAAATTCGAGACCAGAGTCTACTTTTCGCGTCTAAGGTACCTACCTCATGAGAGGATAGTGAGGTGAGGTCCTTCCTCGCCTCCCTGCCTCGTGCCTGGCGTTCCTGAGGCTTCCATGTCTGATATTGAAAGAAGGAAGGAGCTGACCACCTCCCTGGGAAAAGGAGCAGGAGCATCGCAAGGCGCCATTGCCGTTGCCGGATGTTTGACGGGAGGTGAGTTGAGGAAGTCACGGCTGAAGGAAGCCACGGCCTACGCCTGCCTGCCTCACATCTTCCCTTCCCTGCCAAATAAGGAATGTGGAAGGAAGGAATTCGCTGTCTCTGCCTTCCCTGTGGTGTTGCACTTGCAGTCACACTTCTTTGCAAGCGCACCTCATGTCTCTTCTTCTCTCCCTCCATCATGTCTCGCCGCCGTGCTGCAGATTCTCAGGGAGTCACGGAGTCCAAGTGCCATCGGTGACACGCAGAACACAGCCCACAATCGCCCATTCCACCCGCCCGTTGACCACGTTTCCTCCTTGTTCATCCGCATCCCCGTCGCAATCGGCATCGGCACATCTGCCATCTCTGCATCTCGGAGCCCATTCTTCCATTCCAGCACCCAACACCCCAGGTCACGGTATCACGGCGTCGACATATCTACACATTCTTCGCCATCCCACGCTCCCGGCGCCACTTTTAGCCTGCAGCCTTTGGCTCTGGTCGGTACCTGGCTTCGAAGTAGCCCAAGGGATGCCGCACGCCAGACGCACACCAGTACGCTCTCCTCGGCCTCCACACCACACACACACACTCATACACACACACACACACACGACCCTCACACTCTCTCGACATGGCAGGCGCTAGACAAAGGACAATCAATCAACCTCTTACCAATCATCTCTCTGATGTTCCGGCACTGTTTCTGACGAGTTGTCGCGTCTGTCTGCACATCCTTTTTTTGGTCTCTTCGGTTTCTTTCTCCCTTGTCTCCGCCCAGGAGCTCGCGGCGATATCGAGTGCATTTCTCCCTTCCCCGGTCACAACTGAGCCCGGCGTGATGCAAATGATACGGCATCGAAACGGTGCTCGACGGTGACAGTCGACAGACATACGCTAGAGAGCTACATCCTAGCTGCTGGGCTCCGACCAGGTCTGACCCGGCACAGGCACCACACACCACCACCATTGCTGCCAACACCTACACCAACACCGGCGGAACACCAAGTCATCACCGTCACATCTCACTACCGCGATTAACTCCGCCTTCGTCCCGTGACAACCACCACCATCACCATGATGATGTGAGCATCCCCTGTGCCTGGATCCGGCCCAATGCACACTCTACAGCTCTCCCTTGGTCAAGAGGTTGTCGCCGTGCCAAGACCTTCGCCAGAGGACTCTGCTTTGCATTACGGATTTCGGAAGCAAATGTTTGGCTCCTCACCTATCCCAAACGCCAAGGCTTCTTACAGCTCGCAAACTGTCTGTGTATTCGTCGTTTTCGAGTGCTTGAAACTCCGAGTTCCCAGATCGCATTCGCGATTAAGCTAGCGAGGCTCCGGGCCGAGAGAAGGACAAGCGCCACCTAAACACCTTCCTCCCGACCAGTAACTTCGGTCTGCGTTGTCTTTCATCGCCGTCGTGCAACCGTCGACGGCTTCAATTATTACAGCCAGATGTCGATTCCAATGTTTCGGTCCCGGCCTGGGTCTAGCAGGTCTAGGACCGCCACATCATTAGGCTGGCATCCCTCGCTAGCCTTCAAGCCTCAGCTCCAGTCCCGACCTGATCCAGCCGCCCTCGTCACAAGCTTTGCGGTTCTCCCTGGCAATCACTGGCACCGATACTTGGATAAGGACGATTGTAGTAGAAAAAACGATAACGACGGCGATGACGGCAATGAACGACAATGATGGACAATAATAAACGACGTACGGAATATCCGCGTTGGTGGACACTGCCCGGCTAGCAAAACTCTTCTTCAAATCTTCCAACCTTCCTGTTCGTCGCAATACCGCATTTACTCGCACATCCGCTTCTCCTGTCAGACAGTTCCTCAACAAAGTCCCCTAACACCCTACGTGCGCGCATGCTCTCACGTCTCTGTCTACCGTACATGGCACTCGGGTTGAAAACCTGCCGATGGTGCCCCGCCCTTGACCGAACGCGGGGGGCTGGCAGGCAGTCTGCCACTTTCACCCTTGCCCGCGCGCTGGGGGATGGTCGCAGGGACATGATGACAATGTGCTATTGCACACCGTTGTTGGCGCTTGCCGCCCTCTGAAAGGCTAGGATATCCACTGATCTGCAGCGCCGTATCGCAGAATTCCTCCAAGATCAGAGTTCCACTGTTGCGCTGAAGATCACCAGGACCAGATGTCATCATAGGCCAGGGGCATCAACAACCTCACCGCCAGGCTTCCTGGTTCTCGTTAAACATCAAATGGCAGATTGATGCTTACCGGGTTAACCGACGCATGACTACTCCAACGCTGTTCAGTTGTCTTGCGGCAACTGACGTGCATGCGTCGACCGCCTGCCCGTCGTCGCTCAACGCACAGCATTTTGAAGACGTTGCGAAAGACCATGGTAGGTAGACGGTTCAGCTGCGGATGGAGCTACTTCACGATGGCTGGACTACATGTCGCCGACATTAACCGCTCTTCAACTTTCCATGAGCTGTCATATCACACGGCGTTGTCTATTCACAATGGGTTTCCTGCTGCAGGGCGAAAGACCATGTTCTTGGCGCACCGAGGCTGCAATGCGATAATGGCGAGCTGGCCCAACATGAGCACAAAATCTGATTGATCGACGCGTGGCATCTTACGCCGTCGAAAAAGGGACTGCTGCGCTCATCGGAAATGGAGAATTTAAACTCTGCACGGGTGAAACGATGCATCGGAATCCCCGTCCCTGGCTTCGCGTGTCCCATCAGATGCCGGGAATATGCTGGCACTTCGACCGCTTAGCGGCATGCTACTGCTGTCCGTCAGCGAAGAAGAAGAGGGCGCAAACTCATCAGACCGCTGATCAAGACCTAGGGCCAGATCCTTCCATCCCACTACGAATGACAGCGTTTTGGTGCCTTCTTCGCAACGACACGTTCATGGCCTTCAGCATCAAACAAGGTCTTCCCCAGCGGACGTTCGTGGTCCTCATACTGTCTTCCGATGTCCATCGTCATTCAAAGAGTTTTTCATCGCATACCCGCACTTCGCCAGACTTTTCCCAAACCATACACGGAGAGCTCGTCTTGTCATGCTGCGAACGGAAGATGCACAGCAGACCAGGGAGCTTGATCTAGAATTGCCCACAGGACGCGCAGCTTGGCCCGTTTCAGATTGAGTGCAACCACCTGTGGGATTGAGGCGAGGGCACAAGAAGCCATTGTTGCCAACAAACGGGATGCCCTTTTGGGGGACGCGCGTGGGAGGCTGCAGCAATATGCAGGTTACTTGGACTGAAGCGGCGCGGTTGGCGGCACCCGCATACAGCTGCATGGGCCCTGGTCGATTTTCCTGGGATAATCTGCATATCCGTCTTGATTGCGACCCTGTGAATGCAGTTCGGGATGAAGGTTAGCGGTAGACCTTGACTCGGTCGTTCTGCAGATTGGACATTTCACGACTCCCCGCCAAGTCACTGACGATGTGAAAGCCAGCGGCCTTGAAAAAGGCCGACGCGACCACGAAACGGCATACATTCATCAACGCACACAATGTCGCTTGATATGCGATCGAATACCTTCTGAGTCATTCCATGTTGCTCCCTTAGAGGGGTTCTTGAGCCCTGTTCTGAACGCGGCAGGTCGTGGCTCACGGGTACCTTTCTCGGGCCTGAGACACGGCCAGCCACGCTCGTTTTTGTTGCTCATGAGGGTCCCGAGATCTGACTTGAAGTGGTTCAAGTGACGGCGCCCTGATCTCACCGCTACAAGACTGAGACATGATCGAGAATGACACAGCCTCTGGGGTATCCCCAATCGCATAAGCGCCGGCTGGCCAGTCAAGCTTAGAGACAAATTCACGGCCTTGAGCCAACGACAGATTAAATCGAGACCCGTTCGAACATATGTATGAGCAGGCACATATCCGCCTCGGCACCGCACCGCTCGATTCGCTTCCACCAGTTGATGCTCATACAGCAACCACTAATACCATTGAGATCGCCTATTTTTCCTATGCTAATGCGACTACTTTTCCTGTGTACTTGGTGACTTTGATAAGGACGACGACGGGGGACGACGGCGATAGACGATGATAATAGGGAACGAAGACGAAGAACGCAGACGATAGACGACGATGACAGTAACAATAACAGTAGCGACTACAACCGCAACGACCATAGAGAGCACACAGGAAAAGTAGTCGCTCTAGCACGGGAAAAATAGGCGATCTCATACCATTGATGGAGTGAAGCGAAACGATCCGCAACCTGCCAACTTTGCTGGTGGTAGTGTTGCGCCAGATGATGCTACATGGCGGGGGCGACAGCTTGAAGTTGGCCCTAGATCTTATCTGGGGTGGTCCCTGTTGACCGCTGGCTGTGTGAAGCTCCATCAACGGCCATCGTGACGGCACCGTCTCTGTACCTGGCAGCCAACCTCCAGATCTTCCGCGGCTTCCCAAAAGTGAAGCTGCACGATGCAAGGCACGGTGCAGACAGCAACTCCACACCCTTCAAGACTGGATGATTGCAACTGAGGACAAGGGCCCATGGTCCAGCAATACCTAGTGCCCATCGCCTTCACTTCGTTGCACATTGCGCATGGAACGAGGGCACCCCAAGATCTGCTCTGTTCTTGGCGTTGGAGCGTATGTCTGTACTCTCTCTCATTTGATCGCTAACAAACTTTGTCAAATGTTACTCCCGACTCAGCAGACAACGAACTTGAGCGGTGCCAACTGCAAGGCGAGGGAATAACTGTTGGTGTTGACCAATCTTTGCCCCTCATTTCTCGCCGCTTTAACGACACCTCAAAATCTTAGCGTCAGTTGGGACAGCAGACAGACAGCCGGGATTGATGGCTCAACTGACGATGGGCGAAGCTACTCTCCCGTTCACGCTTGGTCAAGGCACCGAGTTCGCTAGCGTTGAGATTTCCACACCATGAGAAGCCATCTGCAGGCAGAGTGACAAGCCACCCGAGGGAACGATAACGACAGCGGTCACCAACGTCCTAGACGTCAAGGCCATCCGACCAGCTTGCGAGCAACTACGATTTGAGCTCTTTGACTTGGTTCCAGTCCTCAGCTAGGCCTATCCCTGAGGCTTTTGTTCTCCAAGCCGGCGGGCCTCGCCCTACGCCCCGTCCTAAACACCTGTCTCTGTCATCGGCGTTCTTCACCGCTCTTTCGACGGGCTTTACCTCGGTGTCATCCAACCTCACCCGCGCAGCCTCCCAGCGAACTATGATTCCCGCTCGCAACACGGATCCCCTGGGACCTGAATCGCAACATTTTTCGAACCACCTACGGCCGAACAGTCTGCGCTACGCACCGTATCCTCTCCGTATCGTTCGTCGGGGCGGAGGGACAGGGAGGTGGGAGCAAGAGCGCATCAAGACGCATGAATAGCGCCATGCATGGCACGCAGTAGCTGCGAGCTTTCTCCGTCGCAGCGCACAGCATAGATGTGCGTGGGCTCGCATCCGAGGGACTAACGTGAACTATCTGATCGCTCCATGGCCTCCTCGCCGCAGTGGGAGCCGCACGCAAACAGGCCTTGTTGGTCGGATTGCCGTTTGTACAAGTCTTCCATCAGGCCATCTCATTCGGCGAGAGGCTCTTCTCCTGGGCGACTCCCTGTCGTGCCATGCAGACAACGCATAGAGGCGGCCGTGGCTGCGCTCGACGCCAATGTTTCGTTCCAACGCAGATGCCAGCAAGGCACTCGTCTGCCAGTGGGAGACGGGCATTTTCTCAGCTGTCGGGCTGACACACCGGATGGCCGACCTGTCGATAACCCAGGCGAAGACACCTCCCCGTTGGCTGAATGGGCCGGCCGAAATAGAGGAGGTCTAGATCGGGACCGAAGGCACTGGCCTGCATCTTTAGAGACGGGCATTTTTGTCAGCCATTTCAAAGGCCCTCAGTCACCTGGACCGGTCCAACGCCGGGCCTAGCTTTCCTGCCGCACCTGTGGCCTGCCTTTCCCGCCGCCCTGCCGGTCGCCATAGACGTACCTCGCCCAAGTCTCACGCCAGCGTTGCTTTTTCTCCGCATGGACTCAGATCTGTTCCTGGGTTATCTGCCCGCTGCCATTGGATGAACGACACGTCCCGGTGCTTTGACTCTGCTGGTGGCATTTGCGGGTGCGATGAGATGGCCGCAGGCGAGTCATTGGCTCGCAACTTTGCGTGTTGGTGCTTGGGCCTGCGAGTATTCACATGTTGTTGCGGCGACGGTGCGGGAGAGGGAGAGGGAGAGTCAAGTGCCGCGACAGGCGGATGACGGATCCCACGACGTTGCAATATCGCTGATGCATTTTCCCATGTGAGGTGCCTGCGCACATGGGAATCGTCCATGGGAGAGGACGGCTCGTCCGTTCGGAACAATACGACGCCGTGACTCATGGGCCTCGTCTGGAAGCATCAGACTCTTCGGCTCAGGAGCTGACACGCGGATTGGACATCCAACCCGAGTCGGGATGCTGAGTCGGGCGGCCGGTTATTGCAACCGGTGGATGCCCCGAGCGTCCACGGCATGTACTCGGTAGAGGCCGCAGACGGGCGACCTGTTTTGCTGGCGCCGGGTGGTCTCTCCCTGTCGAGACTATTTCTTTGAGTTTTGCCAGCCAGGCAGTGAGCGGCAGTTAGCTCGCCGGGCAGCGTTCCCTACAGCTTTGATCAATATACGTAATACGTCTATGAGGACAATAGCAGTAGAGAAAATCAAAGAGGTAGTGATGAGTATGACGATAACGATGAACGACGGCGAAAGCAATAAAAGTAGCGACGACGAATGCAAATACGCGGGAAAGAGTACAACACTGCACGGATAGCCAACTGAAACTGCCCGGCTAGCAAAGACTCACTTTTTCTCGTCTGTGGAAGTACTTAGGTGCTTGCGAGCTTCTTAGGCACATGAGCTGTCACGTCCCGATACGCAGACGGCCGGGCCGCGGAGTGGGAGCACGGCAGGATGCTGTTGAGGAACCTCCGTGGTGGTCCTCCAGCTGCACGGTACAGGTGACGGAGTCGACCGTGTTTGTACAGCGGCAGCAATGGCTAGGCATCTTGTGGTAACCTCGCTGATGGTTCGTCACGGAGATTCGCCGTCAACGTTGACTATTCGTGCTATGATACTCGGGCTGTTTCTACGGCTTCCCGGCAATCAACAAGTCTCATGTGGCGATATGTGATCGATATAGAGGTTTAATTATACCATTATGCATACAATACAGTCTGCCTACTCCGGATTGAAAGCCCGGCTAGAATACCCCGAACGCCGTTCCATACACTATATCTGTCGTCATTGCTCATGAGCTTTAAACGTTTGGACCATTTCCATCTCTTACACACTCCCGCTCATCCGGCGGGCTGGTCACTTCACTTTTTACACATCAAGCATACTCTTCACCTGCTGCGGCTGCCCCGAGACAGAGACGGCCGTGCTGGTGCTGTTACTCCGCTCCCCGGGGTTGAGGGAGTTGAGGGAGACGTTGTCCGACCTGCCGCGGGTCTGGGCGTCGGTGTACGAGGGCGGCGGGCCGTCTTGCATCAGCTCCGACGCGCGGTCCGGCCGGCCCGCCCCGGAGTTGGGGAATAGCAGCTCCGCGGCCGCGTTCATCGTCCGCTCCTGCCGGCGCCGGTCGGACTTGCCGGCGTACGAGGAGAATGTGGAGCCCTTTGCAGCGTCGAAGCCCGGCCGTACCGGGGTCGAGGTGTTGGAGCTGCTGCCGCCCATGTTGCCCATCTCGATCTCGCGCTGCTGCTCCTGCTCCGGCGGCGCGTCGTTGTAGGCCTGCTGCTGCTGCTGCGGCTGCTGCTGGGTGGCGGGGGCGCGGACGCCGCCTACTTCGCGGACGTTGCGGGCGATGCGGTCGCGCATGGACATCTTGCCGACGAGGTGGTCGTCGCGGGTGACGCGCTTCCACCAGGCGGGCTTGGCGACGATGCCGAGGTCGTGGTCGATCTCGGCCTCGCGGACGCGGCGCTGGCGCATGAGCTCCTTGTCCTCGTTGGGCGACCTGAAGCCGTAGACGATCTGGATGCAGAGGATGAGCAGGGCGGGGCCGTAGCCGCCGGCGTAGACGGCGGCGAGGTTCGCCTGGGTGTTGAGCACGGAGTAGTCCCAGCGGAAGGAGACGAGGCCCTGGTAGGCGATGAGGCAGGCGGCGAGGGGGATGATGAGCTTGAAGCGCAGCGGGGTGTAGCGGATGAAGCCGCGGGCTTTGTTGAGGACGCCGCGGTTGCGGGGGTAGTAGTGCAGGATGGAGTGGCGGAGGGAGGCGACGATGGTGAGCCAGCAGATTACGAGGCAGAAGGTTGCGACTTTGAAGCGGACGTCTGTTGCGTTTGGCTCGGCGCGGGCGGCGGTTTGGTCTGGCGAGCGCTGCTTTTCGATCTCGCCCCAGTTGCGGGGGATGATGAGGAAGAAGTTCTGAGGGTTGTTAGTTTAGGGAAGCTTGGGAGTATGCGGAGGGGGAGGAACTTGCCAGCCATAGCCAGAGGTAGTACCACAACGGCAGCCAGAACTCAAACTTGTCTCGCTTGTCACCCTCGCGGAGGATGAACGGGTCCGGGTCGATGTACTGCCTCTCGCTCCAGCTGCCCCAGTGGCGGACGGCCTCCCACACGAGGGCCATGGTGAACTGCTGCAGGAGGTACCAGAAGAAGCTGTTGATGATGATGGGCAGGCCGACGACCCAGAAGCGGTCGACGTCGATGGTCATGAACAGGCTGATGAAGGCGGCGACGCAGACGAGGATGGCGTAGTACCATTGCCAGCGCTTGCCGACAGGGTAGAAGCGCTTCGTCGTCGGCAAGTACTGGCGGCCGTGCTTCTTGAGGCAGGCGAGGATGAGCATGAGGGCGACGGCGTAGACGACGCCGATGGCGACGCCGGCCTTTGCGCGGGGCCCGATGGAGCGGATGGGGTCGTAGCACCATGTGGAGTTGACGAAGGAGCCGTTGGGGAGGAGGGCGACGGGGGTGTAGGGCTGCTGGGTGAGGAAGCAGTTTGAGCCGTTGGAGAGCGTGTTGTTGGAGTAGAGGGTGTAGTTCCAGAAGTCGAGGACGGTGCGGTTGAAGTGGACGCCGCCGAGGACTGTGTCGGAGGCGTTTGCGCCGTCGGGGAGGGGGAGGAGGTCGCGGAGGGAGAGCGGGAGGAGATGCATTTTGGACGGTTCGGAGGAGGTTGTCGTCGTTTCGGGGTCTTCGGAGGGTTCGGATGAGGCGTTCGTTTCGGGCGACGGTGCGCGAAGGTGATCCGTGGGGATTGAAGGGCCGTCGGGGGCAGAGGAGATGGTTGAGAGATTATGACATTGCTGGCGGATTGGGAGCGATTGAAGCGGACGACGACGACGACGGCGAGAGAGGAAGAAGGTTGGAGGTCGAGAGATGTTGGATGACGAGGTGGTGGTGGTGGTGGTGGTGGAATTATGATTATTAGGTACTAAAGAGGATGGATGACAAGGTATATGGAAGCTTCGGAAAGACGGCGTAGTAGCGAAACTCTTTAGCGGCGTATCCAATGTTTTTTTTCCCCCTCGACTAATCGCGCGAGTGCGTAGTCAGCGAGAATTCGCCGGTGCCAATCCCATTCGCAGCTTTCGAGTCCGTCGTCCAGTCCGGAGGAGGGAATGCGCTGATGATCAACAAGGTCGAGTGAGAGTGGACGCGGGTGACGGCCCCATGCGGAATGGGCGGATGGGCAGCTTGCCTTTTTTCTTTTGCGTCAAATTGTGGAGATGCCGAAGGTCCGGGAGGAAAACACAGAGAATCAAAGACCGGGGGGAGGAGAGAAGAGTGACAAACAATGAGGCGGGTTGGCGGGCTGGGATGGGACCCCGGGAATATCGCGCAGTTTGATCTCATTCCTCATTTGCTGACTGTTTTATGTTGGTTTTAGTGCCGCTTGGCGTCATGGGCGCTGCGGAGACCGTGCGCTTAGGTTGGTGGGTGGCTGGCACGCGAGCCACAATTGGAACAATTCACTAGCCACATCTCGTCAGCCATGATCTCTTATGTCAGCGGAGCTTGACGGTACGTACCCATTGCATCAAGCAGAGGGAGACAGGACACTTGGAGCTTGGTTTCCCTCCAGAGCTTCCACCAGCTCAAGCTCACAGCGGTGCAACACCACCACCTCCCTCGACGAAACACCACCCATTGCGCCTACAACACACGGCCAATGGCTCCAATCCGCCCATCATGACCACCCAAGACGAACAGGAACCCTCCTACATCGACTACGAGACCTTCCTCTCCCCCGACTTCAACCCCGCCTCCTTCGCAAACACCCTCGTCCTCGCGACCAATAACCCCAACGATGCGCCCCTCGACCTCTCCACCCCGCTCTCCCGCGTCCTCTTCGATACCCAGGAGATCGACTCCCACATCGACGTGCTGACCACAAAGTCCGCCGCCCCGCTGCTGCAGTACACCGACGAGCAGAACGCCGCCAGCAAGCGCATCATCGGCGAACTCGACGCCCAGATCAAGAGCCTGAACGACAGCTACCGCCAGCTCGAGAAGGAGGTCATCGACAAGCACGCCGAGGCCGAGGAGGTGCGCCAGGTCGCCACCCGCCTCTGGGAGACCCTGAAGCTCGGCCGCTCCGTGGGACGCTGTCTCCAGCTCGGCAGGCAGCTCGAGGTCCAGCACGCCGAGATTGCGAGTGGCAGTGTAAGCGCTGCGGCTGCTGCGGCCGGGAAGAAGGAGGACCACAGGGCGCTGGTGCGCTGCTCGCACACGCTACTCTCTCTGAGGGAGGTGCTGGATCGGTCGGCGCCCGGGGAGGAGGGCTACGGGCTGGGCAAGGTGGACGCGATCCGCACCCTGCGAGAAGGCGTCATCGCACCGATTGAGCGGTCCGTCAGGGAGACGGCGGAGAAGATCATCCGCGACTTTGCGGTCCCCAAGTCGGCCACCTTCGCGCAGGGCGAGGAGACCAAGGCGCGGACCGTCTCGGCCATGGTCACGCTGTTCCTGCTGTCACCGCAGCCCGCGATGAAGGGCGAGCGGTGGACGCCGACGCTGCTGCTGCAGGCGCTTGAGGTGTACTTCCGCTCGGCGCTGCAGTCGTCCATCGCGTCGCTGTCGCGGGCGCTGGGCCAGCTGCCGTCGCTGGACCGGACGCTGGCGGAGATCTCGGCGCGGTGCCAGAACATTGTCGCGCTGGAGGTCGTGCTCGAGTCGACGAAGCTGCCGACGCATCCGCTGGTCACGACGCCGCAGAAGCAGACGAATATGCTGCAGCCGCTGTTGGCGTATCTCGAGACAGGCAGCCTGGCGAGCTACTTTTGGAGGACGATGGCTGGCAGCCTGGGTACGCGGGTGCAGGAGATTGTGAACCGGGGAGGCGTGTCGGCGAGGACGCTGAGGACGAACCGGGCGAGCGTCGGGGAGGCTGTGAGGGAATGCGTTGTCAGGGGGTGCGAGATGCCGAGCGCGCTGAAGGGGAAGGGGAGGGGCGAGGGCAATTGGGAGAGGGAGGTTGCTGTCATGGTTGGCAGCGTTGTGAACAACCTTGGGAGGTGAGAAACATGTCTCTGGAGTTGGGTCTTTATGATGATGAAATGCTACGAATGCATAAGCGGTCACAAGGAAAAGTTTGCATGTTTCGCAACGGCTCAGGTCTGGTTACAGTGAAGGGTCGCAGTTCAACCACTCTCAATCCGCATCATCGACTTTTCACCATCATTGGAGCGCAAAAAGGTGTTTGTCGCATTTATGAAGAAAGGCAAAAAGGATATCATTGAAAGGGACGAGACTCGAACTCGCGCGGGTTGCCCCACCAGGAAACAGATGTTAAGCTGACCTTAACCTGGCGCCATAACCAACTCGGCCACCCTTCCAGAAGACGTTGAAGAACCCCCACGTGGGCGGGCTCATGCAGCGCTGGCGCCGTCGACGAAACCCGCGATGTCCACTTCCAGCTCCAATTTTGTGGGTTTTCTGTGGCTCTGTGTAACATTTGCAACTGTCAAAGACTCTTCCTCGGAATCGAAGCAGTGCGAGGGACATCGGGACACGGGACGTTCTTAACAACAGGTAGAGAGCGCCATGGGAACGATTTATCTCCTGAACGCCAAGTTGTGATGGAGTTTCAACATTGTCGATGTCTTGAACGCACATCACCGGACAACCAAGTCCGTCCTCTCCGTCTTGTCGTTGAGACGAACACAAGCCCCGAGTCAGGGGAAACCACTTTTCCCCCAGCCCACCGACTCGTTCTCGCAAACTCAACTGCCGCTGCACGAACGGCAGTCAGAGTAAACCCTCCATCCCCCACGTTGTCCGTGCCCCTCCCTTTGCTTCCTATTGACTGGCACTGCCGAAACCACGGCGCTGTTAGGTTGCCTCGGCCGAACCATGATCTCCCTTCCCGTGGGCAGCAACTCGTACCGGCGGGCGGTAGAGAGGGAGGAGGTCCCCGTTGAAAATTGTATTCCAACTCTATGCAATCATGCTCTGGCGTTGCTTCCTGTAAAGTCCTTGGCGCCGCCCTAGGTGCGACGCCCTAATGCCGAGAACGAATGCGAGGGCAACGTAAAGACGACGACGACGACGGTCAACTCTCTACACATCTGTCTACTAATCAACCTGCTGACAAAATACATGGTATCCTATGGCTGGAATATGGACTTGAAAAGGCCCTAAATCGCGTAACCGTCGCATCAAACCGGGGCGACGGGGCCAACCCCTTGACGATCGTCCTCGAACCTACCCACATCGTGAAGGCCTCATCGCAGGATAAAACCCCCAAGCCACGCACCTCGATATCTCAGAAATTCCCAGTACCAAAGGACACACCAGCACCCAACAGCCGCCTGCAATGGCGCTCCTCTCCCTCACAGCCCTGGCCTACGCCATCCCCTTCACCCTCCTCTACTACGCCCTCTCCCGCTACCTCGCCCACCGCCGCCTCCTCCGCTTCGCCAAAGCCCACAACGCAACCTTCCCAAAACACATCCCCTCCCGCCTCCCCTTCGGCATCCAGTACGTCTGGCGCACCATCACCACCGCCCGCCGCGGCGGCGACATCCTCGACGACATCGTCGAAAAGTCCTACGCCGCCAACGGCGCCACCTTCACGCAGCCGGGCTTCTTCGGCCCGCGCGAGATGTACACCGTCGACCCGCTCAACATCCAAGCCCTCCTCGCGACAAAGTTCCAGGATTTTGATCTGGGCGAGCGGCGCATCGCGCAGTTCAGCCCGCTGCTGGGGCGCAGCATTTTTACGGCCGACGGCCCGTTCTGGGAGCACTCGCGCGCGCTGTTCCGGCCGCAGTTCTCGCGCGAGAATATCAATGATTTAGGCAAGACGGAGGACGCGGTCAAGGCGCTGTTCGCGGCGCTGCCGATGGTGGGCAAGCCAGGCGATGGGTCTGTGACGGTGGACATCATGCCGCTGCTGTTCCGCTTCACGCTCGACACGGCGACGGGGTTCCTCTTCGGCGAGAGCGTGGACAGCCAGACGGCGGCCGCGACAGGGCGGGTGGCGAGCACGAGCGCCGCGGCGGCAATGGCGGCGGACCTGCAACGCACCGGCGGAAAGGATGATATGAGCTTCGCGGAGGCGTTTCATGAAGCGCAGATGTGGATCACGATGCGCGTGCGATTGCAGGGCCTGTACTGGCTCGCGCCGAGCGGCACGGGGAAGCGCGCGGCGGGGTACATGCGGCGGTACGTCGACCACTACGTCAAGCTCGCGCTTTCCGCGGCGAAGCCGAGTAGGGAGAAGTACTCGCTGCTGGACACGCTGGCGGAGGCGACGCGGGATGAGAACGAGCTAAGGGACCAGATTCTGGGGATCCTGCTGGCGGGGCGGGATACCACGGCGACGCTGCTGTCGTGGGTGCTGCTGCTGCTGGCGCAGCACCCGGCCGTGTTCGAGAAGCTGCGCGGGGAGATACTGAAGGAGTTTGGGGAGTACAGCGAGGACGCGGAGGGGATCGACTTTGGCGCGCTGAAGGGCGCGCAGTATCTGCAGTTCGTGCTGAGGGAGACGCTGCGGGTGTATAATGCGGTGCCGCTGAACCTGCGGATCGCGGCGCGGGACACGGTGCTGCCGCGCGGGGGCGGGCCGGACGGGAGCCAGCCGGTGGTGGTGCGGAAGGGGCAGACGGTGAATTTCTCGCCGTACGTGCTGCACCGGCGGGCGGACGTGTGGGCGGAGCCGTTGGCGTTCCGGCCGGAGCGGTGGGAGGGGACGAGGCTGGATTGGAATTATGTGCCGTTCAGCGGCGGGCCGAGGATTTGTCTTGGACGTGAGTTGGAGGAGTTCCTATGGTGTGATGTGTGTGGTTTGCTAACGTGTTGATGACAGAACAGTTTGCCCTTACCGAGGCTGGCTTCCTGATTGTTAGGTTGTTGCAGCGGTTCAAGGCCATGGAGTGGGTTGGGCCGGTGGGCAAGCCGCGGAAGGATATCCATTTCACGATGGCGCCGAAGGATGGGGTTCCGGTCAGGTTGGTGTATGCGGATTGATGGGCGAACTTGTAGATGATGGTTGTTGAGGTTTGGGTAATTCAGGTTCTGGAATACGGATCTTGGTTTGGAGTTTGTGATACAATAGAAACGTTTCGTAGAGGTACGAGTTACGCTTAACCCATGTTCCAGCTACGTCTTGGCCATCAATTTCCCCTCCCTTATCGACACCACAGTCAGAAGACTTCAGCTTGTCCGAAACATCTCCAAATCTTTCTCGCCCCTGCCACGCAGAACGCCGTTTCCAATCTTCCAACAATCACTCCAGCACACACAGCCCAAAAGTCATGGACGAGCTTGCGCGCAACCTGTCCGCGGCCCTCGCCGACGCCAACTTCAGAATCGCAGTTTCCAGGTTCATAACGGGTATGTGCACCAATCTGCCGAGTGACGATCGGCACGGCATTTGTTGCAGGGGGGTTAGCCTTTCACCATTGTCAGTTATTCATGGTGTGAGTGTTTGCATGTGCCGTGCAGAACCAGCTGCGGCGTTTGTTGCGGATCGATGCTGCGGCAGAACATGTTACCTTGTTTGAGGTCTCTTGCGTCTCTATGCGCATCCCCGCGGCACCATTTTGATGGATCAGGAGTTTGAGGGTGGAAATGTGTTATTGAGATTGGAGTTTCCTCGATGAGAGTGCAAGGGAGGGTCTGATCCTGCTTAGAAGCTAAGCTGAATGTACCATATCTAGTAGTCTCGTTCGATTTTAAAGCATTAGTGAATGAGTGAAGTTGAAGGTTAAGAGATTGCATAGATTTCTTGTTTCTCCGCAGTATGTCTCCTGTACTTCATTGATTACCAAATATTCTTCAATCGAGGACGATGGCAAGTAGATCGGCAGAAGTACAGATGATGATACCTAAGGTACACAAGCGGCGATGACGATGATAATAATGATCATAACGACGACGGCAGTAATGGGGAAGAGCAGGTATATAATCACAGGAGAACTTGTTGCGCCGTAACATTGAGACTATTTGTTACAGTTCAGCAATATCCATGACGGCAAGTCGAGGACAGCGTATGTAGACAGTAGACGTGCTGCTGGTGTTGAGCCTTTCCGGAGTTGTCCAGTCACAATGACCAATCCCCTATCAATGGAACCAGGCAGGGCGGTCCCACCAGGGAACCGTTTTTGGTCTCGCAAAGCGTGCATACTCCTTGTCCCACTGACCTTTGGACATCCGATCCCAAAACGTCAGCACGTGTCTGCAGTCAACCGGCATCCACTCCTTGTCCTCTCGAATCTCGCCATCCTCCATCTCCTCAGCGTTAATAACCACGCCGTTGACGTCGTCGTCTTCGAAACACCTGATGGCCTTGACAAACGCCACAGGCACCTCGCCCTCGCCCTCCGCAGCCATCGCCGTCTTGTGTTTCTGAAACGACTCGAGGCACTCGTCGTCGACGTAGAGCAGATACTTGAGCATGGTCGGGTCGCGAGGCCCCTGGACTCGCTCGCCATCGTCGTTGAAAAACTGTGCCCGCGCGAACTTACGTCGCATCCTGTCAACCGACGCATACTGGGGCGGTAACTTCATTTTGATAAGATACGGCAGTAACAAGTCGGTCTTCTCGTCTGGCTCGAGCGCCCATGTGACGGCCATGCCATCCCTAATGTTGTTCACATAGCGGTCCCAGAGGGGCTTGTCATTGTCGTCGAGTCCTGTGTGGGCGATGAAGAAGCCGAAGAGATGGGGAAGAGGCTGCTGTGGATTGGATCGAGTTTCTCGTAGAGCTGCTTCAAAGGGGGGCGCCGATTCGAGTGGCGCCTCGCTGACGAGGCTGTTGATGAGGTTGGTGTCGTTGGTGACGCGGCGGGGCAGCATCAAGGTTGCGAGCACGTCCATGTTTGCGTCTGTGTTGGGAAATGTGATGATATCGATGATGAGGAGGCTCAAGCCCGCGTCTCAACGAGGCCAATAACTCTTGATATGGCGACCACCTCTTTCTCCGAACGAAGCCATATTGAACCTTGCAAAACATCAACGTTTTTCCTGGATTTCATCAGGGTTCTGTGTGCTCAATCTGGAGTTTTATTTCGCCGCGTGACCCTCTTTATACAAACCATCGCCCGCCTTTTCAAAAACCCTGCAAGAGAGCTCATTCTATCAAGGCTATTCTCATCCACTGCCATCCATGCCTTCGGAACCTCTCGACAAGGCAGTCAAACACACACACAGACCACAAAATGACGATCACAACACCAAGCAATAACGGGCAACTCGCCCGCTGGGTCAACAGAAAAGGAGATCTATGTTTCGAAGTAGCCTTCTTCGCGGCTGCCGCATTCGTCTTCGTCGCCTTGGGCGCCGTGATTGTCGCCCTCAGCTTGGTCGTCGGAGGCCTGCTCGTCGCGGGCGTCATATTGTTCGGCGCTGCGGATACGATGAGCGAGAAGGTCAACAAGGTCGCCTCACCAGAACAGAGTCAGGCACAGGCAAAAGAGATGATGAAGCAGAAAGATACCATAAAGCAGGAAGGTGCCACGAAGCAGGGTGAAGCTCGCAAGAAGGACGACGACACTCAGAATAAAGACGGCCCTGAGAAGAACAGATTGAAGAAGAAGCAGCAGCAGATGGCACAGCTGAACCGTACCTGGATACAGGAACTGGATACGAGGGCTATGTCAGAATATACGAATAAAGTGCAAGAGGTGGAGCGGATAATGGACTGTACAGAACGGAAGAGCAACATTGACAAAGGTAGAACTTAAGGTGCCTCGCCATTAGACACTTATGTTCGGTCATTGGCAAAACGATCGAATCCCAGTTGGTGAAGGCCTTGATGCCAAACCAGTTACAGTATTGCGCCGAAAGCAAAATCCTTGAGATAGGCTCGATGGACTGCCTCTTTGCGTCACGGTCGGGCCCAGAGGTGTGGATGAGGATACTGTCATCATGGGGGTTGAATTATGCTCCCGCTATTTTGCCTTTCCCGGGTTCTTGTAGATCGCTCATGGAGAGTAGATGGCAAAGTCCATCCCTGCGACTTAGTGGGCTTAGGTCAATTAATTTCATCACGATCGCTGCCGCATGTTTTGTAAAAGGATCCTTCGCTTGATGGTTGCGATCGTCGAAGCTGACGGAGTTTTCTCAACCCGGACGGGATGACATGAACCGTAACGGAACGCTAATATTCTGAGGGTTATCATATTGCTGCCCATAGTAGTACAGCCGGAGGCTGATCATCAGAGGGGCTCCGTGTTCATGCAGGCTCAGTCAATCAGCACCTTGTAGATCTTATGTGGCTGAGTGTCGCTTTCCCAAGAAGAACCATTAGAAGAACCAAAGATAAAAGCCACTTATCAACGGTTCCGTCGAAAGCAGCTCACTTGCCGACCAGACCGCATGTCAAGACGAAACCAGGCCGTACCAGACGTCTCTACGATCTAGCAAGAAGACGTCTCGAACGCCTAGTTAACACCTTCACAACTGCCGGTAGCCACCCGGACTCAGCCTCTAAGGCGTCCTCCTACTGCCTGTTCTGCATCCATACAGGTGGGACGACGGCGAGACCTAGCCCCCCCATGCGCCAGCGCCGAGGATCGAGCTACCGCAGATGAACACATCGGCGATCAACGACTTTCGGCTCCCTCTGCTCCAATCAGTGGATCGTTGTTCGCGCCCAGAACCTTTCACTTGCACGTCGCTTTCGCTTCTCGGATACGGCAGATACATGCCGTTTCCAAAACAACGTCTGCAGGACCCAGTCCATGCAAACAAGCTTCGGTCAACGCCGCCGCTCCTGCCAGACTAGCAGAAGCGCTCCGATTCCTCGGGAAAATTACTGAGTACGGCTAGAGCATCATGGAGGAGCCGGGACTTGTTTCGCACTGCAAGTTCTGCACAGCCCTGGCCTTCATTGTCATCCTAGTCGTCAACCTTGCCCTCAGCGCTGTCTTTTACGTTGGGTTCTACGGGATATTTGGTCTTATCAAGGGCTTTCGATACGCTTCAAACAGAATGAAAGAAAGGAAAGCGAAGGCGGAGGACGCGGAGGCAACCGCGGCTGTTCCTGACGTCACTGCCAATCGTGGTCAACCTGTGTGAGATGTGGTGTTTGCACCCAGGCGGTGATCAATTCATGATGATCTTTAGAAAACATCTTGACATAGCGATAATACAGAAGAGGAGCTCGGGATTGAGCAAGAAATCCGACGCCAAATAACGAAACGCGGCGACGTCAGAAGGAGAACGCGGGGAATTGTTGAACACTCAGAGCGGCCCATGGAGAGATAATTTTGCATGCTTGAAGTGCGCTTCAGGATTTATGTTGAGGTATTACGAAGTTAGACTCACGAAGTGAGATTTGTATCAACCTGAATTCAAGCATAGTGGAGCAGAAAACATCTAACAACCGCTGGCTTCGTGCAGTGATAAACAGTTGAAGTCGTGTGCAAAAACTCAAGGGTGCCTGTTGTTTTGATCACTACCAGGCAGCATGCACATCAAATCTTGGACACCGGCCTTCCGTCTGTCTTATCTTGACCATTGATAAACCATCTGATGAAGTTCATTAAGTAGACGCAAAGGCCTGTTGGTTAGTAGGTACGCTTGCTGAAATCCTGCGAAGGCTGCTGGGTTAGGCCATCCAGTTGGATGAACCGTGCTGATGATCCTTCACAGCCCACTGAAGCATTGAAAAGGGCTAAAACTCTAATGATTTGAATATCTAGAACTCGGAGAAGCCTGATACAGGAACGCCGACATCCTTGATCCCCTAACGAAGGCCAGGGTCACGATAGAGACCCTTCTTCTACCGGAAACAATTGACTCCTTGATGAACTATTGTCAACTCGCACTAGATCGGAGACTTTCCTACTTTTTCCGCACAGGAAATGAGGCTTACCTTTCGGGTTTCCTATCGTTTGAATATGCGATCCAGAAAACCACCCTGATAGTACAACACCATTTACTGAGGCAGCAACACATTAGGGCTGAGTCCCCAACAAATGGAGACTCCTTGATAGCACCGTCGCAAAAGGCACACACCTTCGTGCATAATACAAGTCTCATCGTAGAGGTTTGCCAACACATCTCTAATGATTTTCAACTCCGACTTGACTAACTATCGGGAACGGCAATTTCCTCTCAAAACCAACATGCTCTTCTCATGCGCAACTAAACAGCTTATGTGGAAGTGGCATAAAGACGTAGAGGAGGACGCTGCCGTACTTGGAGGCTTCCTCATGTGGATGGATATTCTTCTTTTTATGCTTCCTCTTCTTCTTGTTTCTTCTTCTTCTTTTACTATACGGCGTATGCTATCTTATCACGAACACTGCCATCGCTTTATTCAGGGACTTGTTTCCCATCACAATCTCCATCAACTGCCCATGCCACGCAAAAGAGTCTTCCCAGAGCGTTGAGAAGATTAAAAGCGACAGTGAGCCTACCGGCGATGGATCATCATCCGTAGGCGGCCGCCGAATCTACAAATACATGTAGGCAGAAGCCTCCTAATTTTCCATCATGGCAGCAACGCGGAGGGGGGCATTGCACGACTTCTCTTGGGGCACATGAGACTTTTCGGATCGCAGACTAAACTTCGGGTCGGCCATTCTTTTGGGTTTCCTATTACGGTCCGGTGTGTCAGTCGGAAGCGGGAAAACAAGATTTATGAAGTAAGGAATCAGAAGACAGAGTGGAGAGAAACTTGGTCAGAGAAGCTTACAATTACGCGTCAGTTCAAACACACAATCTTGTATTCCACACCGAACGCATTTGTGAGCTTGCCACGCTATCTCCAAGAGGCTTGAACACCATAGACCGCGAAACGGTACGCCACTGTCGACGAGTGATAGTTGCTCTAGAACTCATGGGTTGCGCATAAAGTCAGACATTGCATGCTCCGTATGACACTTCTCGCTAAGACCGTTTTGTGATTCGAATGTCCTCGATTTCTCATGGACAGCTACACAGCGTAGTTGAACACAGAGCGAACACAAAAACGGTGACCGATTCGGGCAGCAATGGGTGCGTACTGCAAACTGAGAATCAGGTATAAAAAGGTGTATTGATCGTCTCAATATCTGTCAATTTAAATACAGTCAATCTCAATTTAATTATACTCAGCCTCGCTGCTTCTGCCTTCCAATGCGTCTTCAAAATCATCTCATCCTATTCACAACCTTGTCGCATGGGGCATACGCCACATGCTTCTGGTCAGGCATAAACTGGGACAACGCCCAGGACTCCGCTCGTGGTGCCGTTGAATACTGGTGCCGTGATGCCTCCGATTCGGCCCGACTTACCGGCGTGTTGTACGTAGAGGAGTGTCCCTTTATTCATCTTCAGATTGGCACGCTAATTCTGCCACAGTCACTCTGGAGATAGCAAGGGCCGATGCAGCAACCTCTTGCTAGAAGGACAGACAATTGGGTAAGTCTTTTACATTTTGTTTTCAATGAGTCGCTTAAATTGCGTAGAAAAAGATTGGATATCACAGTGCAATGGCTTGGGCAAGATGAATCGGTCCTCGAGGTGGATCAATGCATCCAGAGACTCAATGATGAGATTGGCTGCGATTTGGGAGGCTCAAAGGTCACCGACGAATGGAGTTTTACGTGAGTATCCATAATTCCATGCCTGATGCGCGGGATTTGAATGGCCATGCATTTGCGAATATTGATATCCTCATCACTTCAGGTCCGATCCAAACACTGGTCTCTGCGCCAAAGTCAGTTGAAGGTCGTGTGGCATACGCGCGTGCTTTGTGACTGGACATTTCCCATGAACGAGCTGCAAGATTTGAATTTCTTTTCTCAGATCTTTCTTTTTGGAGGAAATAAGACGGATGAAACAAGAGATTTAATTTCGGGCTGGTCAGTTTTTATTACACAATTGATCATCTTCACTTATGGCATGGAAAGGCAGTTATTGATATGTAAAACCGGTAAGAGTTGCCGGGCCGTGATTATGATTGTGGCAAAAGTATGTGCCATGCCCGAAGGCCTATCATGATACATTAAGATTATTATGTTGGGTTCCAATTATTATCTCCTCCAATCAACCATTATTTTCTTTCATATTATTTCCTTCTCTTCATTATTATGTCATTACGTTTTTGTTATCGACATTAGGTGGTTCGTATGTTTTGGCGTTGAATTATGTTGCGTGAATCGTGACCAATATTTGCAGTCTCTCGATACTCGTGGTCTGAGAATGCGTCTGCATTCTTAGGCGGTGTTGTAGTAGATGTCGATCTCCTTGATCTTGAAGATGGCGTCGACGGCAGGGGGTCCGCAGCTCCAGCCCTTGTCGCCGTTGGCCCAGTTGTTGAAGACCCAAGGTCCGGCAACGGTAGGGACATCCTTGCTGGTGCGCCAGGACTCGACACCGTCAATGAAGAACTTGACCATGGCGGGCTGTCCACCGGCAGCAGCGACCCAGTCGATGCGGTACTCGTGCTCGGTGGTGGTCGGGTTGGCGGGGGCTCCGACTGCGGTCCAGGTCTTCTGGCCATCGCCGTCGTTGTCCTGGTTGGCGAACCAGATCTTGCGGGTAGAGCCGCGGCCGGTGTTGCTCTGGGTAGCGGGGTCGGAGAGCCACTCAATGTCACTCTCCTGGTTGTCGTTCTTGTAGAAGAACATTCCTGCGCATTATGTTAGCACCAAATCATATTGTGGAGAAATCTGAAGAGACTTACCATTGCAAACACCAGGAGCCTCAGCAAGAACACCAACGGTTCGGACAGAAGCGTACTTGATGTTCTGGACCGAGGTGACGACTTCGGCGCACTTGTAGGGCTTCACCTTCTGACCGCCGTTGACTCTCAAGTTGAGGTAGCCACCCTGGATGTAGGTGTTGGTCGTGTCGTACTTGTGAGTGTTGGCGACCTTGTAGCCGCTGACAATGAGACCCTTGGGGACCGAGGTGTTGTCCTTCAAAACACTGAAGTCGAAGTAGGCCCTGTTCTTGTAGGTCGCGCCGTCAATGGTGTAGACTCCATTGGCAGCCGTAGGCTTCGTGGAGCGTTGAGCGGCAGCAGCGCCGGCAAGGAGAACGGTGAAGACTGAGAAGCGCATCTTGACTGAGCGTCTGGAGTTGATGTTGTCTGATCTTTGAGTGGTTGTCTGTGATGAAGATCGTTGCTGCTTGGAGTGCCGTTATGTTTCATTCCGAGGAATGGAAGACGTTACTTATAATATCCAACATTCGCATTTTTCTTGTTGACATTCTCATCGACCATCTTGAGAAAGCAAGCTTGCGGAAGCCTCCGTGAAGGCGCGCCGGCCAGATCTACCATGTGTACGCGGCAGTGGCTAGTGGCTGGGCCCATGGCTATGGAACCGAAGCCCAAGCATAAAATAAGTGCATGCCGGATTCTCGGGGTCACGTCTTGAATTGGGATAGCCTCATCGTCTAAGGATCAAGTCACAATCTCGGCCGAGACCACGGTAGGTAGAGTATCTGAATGCAGAACTTACACTCTCGATGGGCAATTGCTGATTGATGGTAGGCGAGCTTTTGGCGGACGACCAAGCGCTCAGTCTAACACCAAAAGCGGCCTTTCCCAAGAGCTCGGTTCTGTAGTCAACGGCCTGTGGAGAATAGACAACCAATGATCTTTAGAGGATCTGGTTTGTCCCTGGACGTTAGCTTGATCACTTTGCTGAAGGGACGTGAGGCTGGACTCGTAGCCCCAAAAACGTGGCTGAGTGTGCATGTACGTTTGCGGTCAACGGCACTTGAATCCGTGTCCCCGGCCTGGGAACCTCACGTCATTAACGGGTCCATCGGACCCTTAGCGCCACCGAACCAAAGCCATAGCTCCGCTGTCACTCTTTACCGAGGGCTCTAAGCTCTTAGACGATGAGAGGAGTTCTGTCCGTCTCGCCGATTCGGGAGCTGTGGCCCACGGCCGCATTCGTCAAGCGGCCGAAAGCAGTCCCCAATGCTCAGGGCCAGCTTTTCGGCAAGACATCTTGAAAGAAGAAGACGGGAGCCATGATTTTTCCCCTTCCCACTTGCCGTGAAAATTTCTTCTGCCCCTGGATAATACAATGGCAGACATGTTGCTGTTTGTTTTCCCCGCGTGGAAGACACGAATGTCTTGGCCGTTGCAGAGGTTTGCCCTGCCAAGAAAAGCACCACAACACGCAGTTGTTCACAAGGAGTGAGACATGACACCTCATTGTGTCTCACTTGAGAGGCAGTGAACAGTCTCAGACAGCGGAGTGACCGGCGAAGATGCTGGCGGGAGGCCCGGTGGCACTCTCATACCGGATGTGACCCGCACCTGTCCGAGACATGGCACGGAACGCGGGGCGGTGCAGCTGGCGGAGCCGGTCCGGGGCTCGGAAGGGCCCGCTCGCGGAGGATTCCCGTTTTAGGTGGGTTAGCAGGCCCGGAGGAAAGTGGTCAAAAATCATCAACAATCAGTATTTTAAACTTCAAAGCCGTGATTCCGAAACAGATCGAATTTCAAAGTTGCACCTATGTTGCATTTGGGGATATTTGAGAAAAGTTTTCAGCCTAGATTTTTGAGGGTTTTGGTTGTCATCCCCGCGCGGCCCATCCGAGATCTCCCTCCCCACGCTTAAGATCATCTTTGTGTTCCAAAAGCCACTGTCTCACAGTCACAGGCTTCCTTCCAATCGTCCTCTCAACGAAATTGTTCAGGGCCCAGACCTCCTCGTGCGCCTCTTCAAATTTGAAGAAATTCCACAGGACTTGCGACAAATGAGGACCCATAACTTTGCCGTAAAAGCCAGCAAACGCTTCGTGGCTTCCGTCATACCCAATAGGCTCGTCAAAGATTTCTGACATGATAATTGACAGCTCTTTGAAGGTCATCAAGTCGTGCCCGTTGTTCATGGTGTGAAAGGCCCCAATGTGCTTAGCATTCGTAGAGAGGAAAAGCCTCCCAACAACCTCAGCAACGTCCCTCGGATCCATCCACGGCACACGATGCTCAGGCCAGATGACTGTCTTCTTCGCTAAGACGGCTCGCATCTGGATTGCAAGGTTGTCCATAAAAGTGGCTCCGCAGTTGACATACGTCACAGGAAGCCCGCTGTCGTCGAAGATCTTCTGCGCTATCCGGTGCTCGACGGGTAGGGAGCCAGGGCCAAGCTCAGGGGGGATCTTCGACGATGGGAATTCCGGGAACAAGCCCAGGAAGCGGATTATCTGAGTTGCACTGCCCGCTTGCTTCAGCGCAGAGACCAAGTCTGTCATGGGCTTTTCCTCGTGGAGTCCAGGGGGCGTTATCACGAAGACTCCCTCCGCGCCGGTTACGGCAGCCGACAGAGATGATGCATCGGCATAGTTGGCGACAACAACTTCGGCGTCTGGGAAGGCAGATTGAAGTTGCGCTTTCTTCGAGTCGTTGCTGGTGGCCAGGCGCAGTTTAGTCTCAGGCGCTTCGCGGGCCAAGAACTGCGCAAGCGGTCCTCCAATGTGCCCAGAAGCCCCGAAAATGAGGATCGTGGAAGGAACAGCTTTAATAAAGGTCGCCATTGTTGCGTTCGAGGGTTGATTGAGGTAAGTAATTGATTTGATCTGCTTGCTTGATTATCAAAGTAATTCTCTACGAATCTGGAAACCTTCAGCTTTTATTCTAACGGTTGGAGACGACCGGTCGGTGTGCGCCAGGGGATTGCGGTCCGGTCGGGCCTCGTGAAAACCACAATCGGCGACAAATGCTCCCGAAAGCCTAAACATTTCTACCGGTTTTGACAACTGGAAACCATTGCGAAGAGAGTTGTACCAGATGTAGTGGAGTTCATCCGGACTCCTCTCTCGGCATCTAATTTCCCAATCGGTCGAAATGACGCCGTGACCATATTATACATCCGCTGGGAAAAGCAACATCACCGCTAACCTGTTACGCTTAATTGAGTCCGCAGTTGACATGGCTTATTAATGCATCTGATTTAGATATTGATCGACCAGAATAGGGGATTATGGGAGACGTACCAATGTCTATCGCACTGATCGAGTTTCCCGTGGCAACAAGGCGCTGTGCGTACCGCTGTCTTGTTTGTTGGTTCACTAAAGGTTGCGTCGTCTCTGACGTGATGAACGCGTCAGATAGCAAACAATGTGTTCTTGGCTTAGGCAGAAGCATTAAACAAACCAACACATTAAAAAGCAGCCTATCATTACAAGGCAACAAGCAGTCTGAAACGGCAGTATTAGTATCGACTTTCGTCCTTCCTGAAAAATGGAGTCTAGAGAGCACTTCTGGTTCGTCAACCAAAGAGCGTAATTCGTTTCGCTGGCAGTCATCATGGGAGGCAACTTCTCCCTTCTTTCTCAGTCCCTTTTGGGTCAAGCTGTGCCGCACATCTCAGTCCGCATCACAGCATCGTCCGACCAGCTAAACATGACTGACGGAGTCCCCCTAACATTCTTCATCGAACTCACTTTACATCATTCTCAGCCCATCACATGGCGATCAGGTGGCATATTCGACGCTTCGACCGTCTTCCGTGACAATGGCTTGACCTTCAGAGACACATCAACTGGCCAACTTGTGCCGAGGAGCTGGATCTACATCCTTACCGAACCCGACGATGGGAAGATAACTGAAGAGAACAAAGGAGGATGGACAACACTGTACCCTGGAAAGGCGCACGTCTTGGAGCCGAAGTTCGAAGGGACATTGGGCCCTCAGTACTGGCCGCCGCCCCAATGGACAGGTGAGACAGAGGAGGAATGCAGGAATCGGCCGCACATCGTGACGTGGCGAGATGTGAGAGAGTTCAAGGATGGCGAAACCTATGAGGTTGGCATCAGCGACAGAGCAAGGATTGGACACTACTGGAACGGGACTAAAGACGACTTCTTGAGTGGTCGAAAGAAACAGTCTGACGCGACTAGCAGGTCTAGTCCGATCGAATACAAAATTGAGGAGACGGTATCCTTCACCGTAGTCGGCCAGACGCGGACGGAAGTTTGAACTATTTCTTGGATTAGGATCAGTCTTTATCTAGTAGCATTAATGGTGCATTGAGAAGTAATCACAACAATCGGGGCGTGGAATCATACAAGTTTCCAGCGCGATGAAATCGTTATCATTTATTCTTTGACATCATAGTATGTGAGCCGCCTTGTGTCGTCAACCACCCTACCACCGTCGATTATGCCAATAAACCCCCGTCACATTCAACTTTAACAGCCTAGTTTCGGGCAAACCTCGAGTGGTCTCTCGGAGCATTTCGATATACACCCATATGACCTCTGGCTCTCAGAAGCGCAATCCATCACGCAAGACCAGCCCTCTGCCTTGACGCACTCGTTCCATCCGCCGTAGGTGCATGCGCGGGCACCAAAGTTGGAGCGGGCGATGATGGGGCTGAATTGGGCTTCTCGGTTCAGCTCTCCGAGAACAGTCCAGATCTCATCGGCCGTAGCTGGACGGTCGGCGCCGGCAGCGAAGACCGAGATTGCGTGCGCAGCGAAAAGGAGCTGTATCAATGCGTCAATATTATGGGCGCACATGGGTGGTAAGTGAAACCGAGAATGTGGGCAGGAAACATACGAGTGAAGAGGGCTGCATGGTGGTAAGTATGGATAGCACTGGGCGTTCTGATAGATCACGGTCGTTTGCTTGATAAGGATGGTGACTATTAGCCCAGAGAAGCGAAAGAGACTGTTGTATTTGTAGATAGCCGCCCTGCGCAAGCTGCTGCGGGTAGAAATTGCATCTGGAGCAGTCGAGCTTTGAGTTTCTAGGCATCCAGGATAACCACATCAAGGGAGACGTTTCCTACGATTCCGGTTCGACGGGAGTAATGAGTAATTGACCTCGAGGGAGCCCTCGCGGGACTAGGCCGTCTTGGCGGCGGGTCGATCAACAGATACCCCATGCAGTGACCCGCGGTCAGCCAGTGTCGGATGTAAGCATAAAGTCCGGGGTCAGCACCAATAACCATCAGTGTTGGGGGCAGCGATTTAGTCATGTCAACACCAACGATCCTATTGGGAATGATCACGATAAGTTGAAGCTAAACTGGTTTGCAGGTTAGTAGTAATTTTCCAGAGACATCTCTTTAGCCGGACTAGCAAGAATGTTACGTGGCATTCGGCCTCCCACTGAACTAGACCTTTTGCAGATCTCCAACACGAATGATTGCGTGGTGTATGCCCTTGAACCAACGCGAACATACCTAAGCGACAAGAACCAACACGAACATAATTAAGCGAAACATAGGCAGCAGTTTAAAAACAAATAGCAACTCATGGACGCGCAGCTTTACATCCACAATCGGCTGTGCCGCTGCCCGATGAGTACGCGTCTTTGATCTGCGTTTCGCTTGACATTAGGACAACGTGCTGTCTTCAGTGTCGAAGCAGAGTTTATTAAGTGGACAGTCTCCCAAAGCACGAGAATGCCTCTTAGTTAGATCTTTGGATGTTTCACTCGGCATCTGACTGTATGAGGTAAGAGGCGAGTCTCCAGACTGCCCGTTCTGGTTCTGAGTGAAAGAGTCCATTGGAAAAGAACGGAGCTACAGGTTGAAAAGGCCTACGGAACTTCACTGGCGACACTTGGTGGGCCAACTTTCCAATTTTGTGATAGCTGACGTGCGACTCCAAAGTGGTTGCTGTCGGCGGTTGTTAGCATTTTCTCAAGGTTTTGCAGAAAGTCATAAACCTTTTGTTATGTTCTTGTAGGTCACATGTTAGATCAGTGAGATAGGAAGATTCATGTTCTCATCGAGTCATCCAATATTGCAGATAGGCGAACAGACTTGAGAACTTGAATAGTAGACCTGTGTAGCTTTGCGTAGGAAACCTCAGCTCGATGACTGTTTGAGCAACTTGAAGGTGCAGCTTCAGACCTAACAGGGTGATCGGAGTTAGGCTCAGTTGAGCTATAACTAGGCCATCAAATTCGATAATCTAAGCGTACCTTGGTTGATGTTCTTCCCCATATCGCATCACACAACTACAACACAAACAATTTCAACACACACGTCTACGCCATTTACATTTACTACATCTACATTCACTGTATTACAAACAGCAGCCGTAACAACCATCACTACCAGTGTCGGCAGCCGACAATCATAACGACCAATCCTTCAACATGGCAGCCGTCCAACCCAACATGATCACCCAGTTCACCTCTAACCACTCTCCGGGGCCTCTCCAACACATCGGCGAGGGCGCATGCGGCTCAGTCTGGTGCGCCTCTTCCAAATCCTCTCCATACAGCGCCGACATGCCCCTTGTCATTAAGCGCGAAGACATGTCCGACGTGCGCTCCATCACCCACGAGGCCGAAATGCATCACCACATCCTCCAAGCCCTCGCCAACCCTCGCGTAGCCACCACCCTCACCACCTTCCGCGTCAACATCCCCCTCTCCCAAGGCCTTCTCCACCACACTAACTCCGCAGCCTGGTCCCAGATCCTGCCCAGACTGCTCGCAGGCTACGCAGCCAGCAACGCCCTCGTTAGCGAGAAAATCCACCCCTTCCCCTTCCGCATGCGCAAGCTCCTGCTCAAGCAGTTGACGGCCTGCGAGAACCCGCAGAAGGTTGCGCAGGGGCATATGAACACGTACTGCCTGATCAGAGCGTACCTGGGCAAGAGGAAGTACAACCGAGTGGAGAAAGACGCGATGCCCGCGCATTTGAAGAAGCTGCGGCCGTATAGTCTGAGGAACTTTCCCCTCTGTGTCGACCAGATGGAGGACCTTGACCTCGATGTGGAGGGATACGCTGGCGCTTATGCACTGGACGGCCAAGGTCGACGCGAATGATGTCGAGTTCGTCCTGGGGCAGCGCCGGAGCGACAAGATTCAACAAACGCTGCCATGCATTGGGGAGAAGGACTTTGAGCCCGCGGCGCTGGGGCCGCATGCGATGTGGGTTCTAGATTTTGACTGCTGTCGTAAGAGGAGTATGGATGAGGAGGGGATCAAGACGGCTTGTAAGAGTTTTTAAAGGAATGATCAGTATTACCCGAGGCCTGGCAGCAACAGCCCCTCTGATCAGAGGCTTTGGGCTGTTTTCAGAGAGCAGTTCCTCAAGATGAGCGAGGGATTATTGGAAGGTGAGAGCGAAGGGGTCAAGAAGCTTCCCGTTATGCTCATGGACATGATTGAGGATACTAAGGGGAAGTCTCTGAGGGGAGGCTTGGTATCGGAAGATCGCATTGAGGGGCAGAAGTGAGAAGCTTTTCACTCCCACAAGCGAAAGACGAATGTAAGACGAATATGAGAAGTCTGATGTTTTTCAGGTTTCTCGGGAGATTGAATAGTTTACGAAGGGATATGGACACGCCGATAATGAGAGTAACGAGCAACACAAACATGCAATTCAACCACTTGAATATCTTGATGATCACAAAGTGCGCTAGAAGACATGTCCATGCCATTAAGATTCTACCAGTAACTTACAAGAGTCACACCTATTCCCACTCACTTACCCTCACGTCGCCTCACTCATGCACACCCATTCCAACCTCCCATCATACCGTTCCCATCATGGACATCACGCATCCCCAGCCAGACACCGGCATCATCCACAGATTCGCGACACCCAGAATCCGTCACGACTTTCCTTTTACACGCGTCGATCACCAACGCCCACTCGCCTCCTCCTTCCAAACATTCTTCCCAGCCCGTGAAGGGGAATGTTTACACGAGCGACTATTTTTGGTCGGTGAGGCAGGGGTCAGACACTTCGTCCGTTTCAGCACGCGCAAATCCCCTCAAACCCACAGAACGGGACCCAAAAGCCCGCCCACCTCATCGGAAGATAAAGAAAGAAACAAAAAGTGACAGGTTTTCTGACAGCGAGGGAATTACGTAAATGATGTCATTCAGGTGGTCGGGAGTGTGCTTGTGTCTTGCAATTTGCGAGCGTTCATCATTAGCCGTGATAATTTGAGCATTGTACAATGGTATCCTATCCACCCTCCTTTGACCCCCCCTGTCACTCCCGTCCGGTATGATGAATCTGATAAGCAAGAGGAAACAGGAAGGATTGTTGGCGGGGTTTGACAGGTAGAATGGCATCTCTAATTGAAGGTTTTATGCTTGACGCATTGTTCGGGCGACCCATCATCCGATCCTTGGACGGGGCCATCCCGGCACGAGCTTAAAAAATGTCGCCGTGTTTCTGATGTGTGCACGCTGTAAGGACTGTGGGTATTATTCGCATTGGGTGTAATAAAATCAAGGAAAACAGAAGAAAACAATCAGCTTCATCCAGGGCCGATGAACTTCCTATCAGGACCCCTCTCAGCCCGCGGCAGCTGTCCCGGTAGCGGGTTATACTGCGGCGAGTACTGCGGCGAGTATCGCGATATGGCTTGGGCCGGGTACTGCGGCTGTTGCTGGGGCTGGAACTGCGACTCCTGTGGCTGGAATTGAGACTCTTGCGGCTGGAACTGAGGCTGCGGCTGCACTGGTTGCTGAGCCGGCGGTGGCGGCTGGTAGGTGTCCGGGTTATACGGCTGGTACCCGATGTTGATCGATTCGCGGTACGGTCCCTGGCCGATGCCCTGGTACATATCGTACGTGGACGGCGGGTACGGCACCTTGGGGTACTGCACCGCCTGCGAGGACGGGCGCTTCATGGTGCTGATGCGCAGCGGCTCCGGGACGAACGGCGGCTCGTTGTTGGCGGTGGCGGGCTCGTTGATTGATTTCTCGTAGTAGAAGCTCGTCGTGGACAAATTTCTCGGCACGGCAGCGGCGGGAGGGGTGTCCTTCGCGGGCGGGGCCGGGATCGCGGCGTTGGCAGCCATGAACTGCGCGACCATCTGCTCCTCCATCTCGCGGGTGGTGCGGTTGGCGATCTTGGTTTGGCGGTAGGTCGCGACGAGGGTCTGCTCCATCTCCTTGGTGCTGCGCTTCGGCTGGCGGAGGATGGCGGACTCGCGGGGGAAGCCGGCGGCGGCACCGGCGGCGGGATGGTTGGACGGGGGTGGTGCGTTTTGCATGTTTTGGGAGACGGCGTCGACCTTCTTCCTGCGGTCGCGGCGTTTCTTGAAGAAGATGAAGGCGCCGATGAGGAGGCCGATCAAGGCTGTGGATATGTCAGTGGTCTGGTGAGGAGATTGTGATGAAAGGGGCGAATGACATACCGACGATACCGAAGGAGACCCCGATGGCAAAAGGGCGGTTGGAGTCTGGGGCGGGCGAGGGTGTTGCGGAGACCGCGCCGTTGCTTTCTTGCATCTGCGCGTTGGAGGGCACGATCTGCGGGTCTGATGTCCCCGAAGCGGCATTTCCAACTGTTGGTGGTGAAGGAATTGCTGACGGGGTTTCTGCTGCTGGTGGCGGCGGTGGCGGCGGCGTAGATGGTTGCACAGCAGGCGGAGGCGGCGTCTGGGAAGTCTGTCTTGACGGAGGCGGTTGCGGAGGCGTCGAATTCGGGGCGGCGGACGGAGTCGCAGCGGGCGGGTTTGATGATGGCGCGGCCGGAGGATTTGACGGGGGCGGCGCGCCGGGGACGAGCGTGATGAATCCCCTCGCCGGCGGGAAACTCGCCGGCACGGCGGGGTTCAGGGCGGCGGGCGGCGCAGTCGGCAGGATCGTCGGGTTCGTTGCTGCAGGCGGTGCGCCCGGGGCCGGTGACACGGAGGGCTTTGGTTGTTCTTCTTCCGAGTCACTGCTGGCGCTCGATTGCGCTCCCGGTTGTTGCTGCGCATCGGAATCGCTGGCGGAGCTGTTGGACTCGGCCTCTTGCTGAGCACCGTTGCCCTCTTCCGCTCCGGATTCCTCTTCCTTTTCCTGTTCTTCTGCCTTTCTGTTGTTTCCAGCCGGGCTCTCCTTCTCTTCTTCTTCTTCTTCTTCCTCCTCTTCCTCTTCCTTCTCCTGCTCGCCCTCCTTTTCTTTCTCTTCGTCCGCCTCGTCGCCGTCGTCCTGTCGAATAGCTATCCTCGGCCCTTGGCGACGGACCAAGTTGTGGCGCGGTCTGCCGGGGAACTTGGGCTCCGTCCTCCTCCTCCGTTGTCTACCCAACACCATCAGCTTCATCATTCGGGTCGTCGATGACCATGTTTAACCCACCTGAAAGTCGACCAAGTCGTGGTCCCCTCCATCGTGAAACCTCTTCCTCCACGTCTTCCTCAAAATTACCAAGACTTTGACGAAACGGACAAAATAAGACGGTAATGCGGCCAGCGGTAATCAAGAATGGAACAGAAAACAGCACAGCTGTGGAAGTCTAAACAGAAAAGAACAAGCGCAAGCGCTTCATGGAGAATGGAACTGGTCGAACCCGCCGAGCCCTTGAACAGAAAAAAGCAAATCAAGAGCCAGCAGAGAAAGCCAAGGAAAGAGAAAAAAAGGGAAGAGAAAGAAACCCTCCCGGGAGTTACCACCGGCGCCTTCGGGGGATGCTTCGTATTATTCAAATGTCGCCTACGGACGCCCGCGTAGACCTACCTTCTCCCGCTGTCTCCTCCCCGGCACTCGGACATAAAAGAAATCCCCAAAGCTCCCTCCCCTCCAACACCACCCATGTCCTATCGCGCGCCTCACATCAAACATCTTCCAAGAAAACGGGGAACAAGGGGGGCTTCCAAGTGATGAACGTTCGCTGCCTCCTGCGTTGTCGAGATGGGTCTCCCTCCACGTCTGTTGTGTGTGGTGCGACAGGTGCACGCGAGTAAACCTCAGTCATGACAGGGGGCCATGAAGCGTCCATGTGTCCAATCACAGAACACCGTCAACCGGACATTCAGCGCAGTTCGCCTCCTCGAGCAGCGCCGGCGGCCGTTCGTGTTCACTGTCCAGCAGCGGCTGGAGCCCTTCTGCCGCGAAGAGTCGCACCCAGGGGCTGGGCTGGGGTTTCAACTGTCGACGAGACCCGTGCCGCTGTCACCCGCATGCCGCACCAGAGAGGCCCCCCTCGGCCGTGTTTGACGCGCACCTTGGCGCTTGGCCTGACGGCGCCTGAAACCTACCTAGGTAGGAGATGCAACTGCGCTGGAGCTGTCCGTACGTACGAATAGGCGGTTTTGCTGTGCTTTTTCACCATCTTTGGCCGCCGGGTCGGGGCTTTTCTGTTGCTCGACAGCATTCATCTCCACTTGGGCGCCGCGAGAACGGGGTAGACAGGGCTCGAGGCGAGGATTGAGCTCGCGTGGGAAAGGGTCTTTTTCGTTGGGGTCCCTGTAGGAGGTTTAGAAACATTGCTCGTCTTTTTTTGATTGTCCGCCCCGACTGGCATCGCACCAGGGCCGCTCGACTCTCACGATCATCACCGCATTCTCCTTTTGATCGGGTCATCGAGGCCGCTGCGTCTAGACTGTGTCGTCCACCGGGCATGATGGCGTGCATGAACACAGGAACCAAGAAAAACGAAAACTTAGCAGGTTGTGCCGAGAGATTGACGCCCTCATCGTCGTCACCACGAACACGGCCCGGCCGGAGACGAGTCGCGATCACCGCCAGGATGCGCCGCCGGCCGTCTTATCAATCAGGTCAACTCTTGCCGACGCCAACAAGTCGCGGGACTCGTCAGGTCTGAGGACCAGCCAAATCTCCGTCGCCGGCCGCTGCACTCTGCCAGCTGTTTGGTCAGTATCTGGGGTAGCAAACGGGCCATGGGGTCTTCTCGTCCGGTTTGTGGTTCGCTGAGTGAGGAGGATGCCGTGGGCCGCCCACCACGGGGTCGTCGATGAAACTGGAAATGCATGGGCGCCCTGCGCGCATCCCTTTTGTCTTTTGCGATTTGTCTCCTGACGATGACGTTGGGATTCTGGCTTTCTCCTCGTGTCTGGTGAAGTCTTGGTATTTCTATTAACACGGCCGAGCTGCCTCTCAACGTCCTTCTGGGCGCGCGCCTGGTGTTCTTCGAGCCGTCCTCGGTTCGATTAACCTTTCCGGCTGCGATACCCTCCGGAGGCCATGCATCATTCTCACAGACGGGCGATGACTGAATGATCTGCGTCGGCTGGGCCGTGGATGACATGCGCATAATAATCATCTCGCTCTGGTGATTGCACGATGGCAACCGATCAATACAAATTTCGCCAACGTGGTTATGTTGAGTTGAGCTTGTCGATAGCTGCGATGCCTGGTGATATCGCAAGTGGTGGCTGAAGCTCCGCCTGATGTTCAGACAGCGCGGTCTGCGGCCTGTCCTTCTTCGCTGGAACATCGGCATTCATCCAATGTTTAAGCCATGACCAGGCGTCGGGACAATTCTTTACTGCGTGACAAACATTTTTGACCCGCCAAATCATCGCAGCCAATGCATCAGCAGTACTTGAGGCTCTGTCATTACGGGGGAAGTGGGATGCCGGTCGCAACACTGCGTCCCTCTATCGGGCCTTGTAGCGAATGACACGGCTTCTTGGCGTTAGGGTGATATCAGCGACGGCCACTCACAATGCACATCTGCGAATCCGCCGCATTCTCTCTCTCAATCAGTAATTCCCAGTCCTTGATGCCCATTTTGAGCAAAACGTAGCTGGGCGTGTACTTGCCGCATCTTCTGTCGCTGGCCGAGCCGTTACTCAGTGATTTGTTTTCACCTGGGCGCATTCTCCACTAGTGCACAGGCTACTGCTAAGGTAAGATTGAGAGCTGAGCAATTGCCACATGTTGATATCTTTCTCGAATTTTCTTCTACTCTGAGCATTTCCATTCCTACTTAAGGTAATGGACTTTCAGGTAATGTATCAACTTCCTCAATTGCGTAAGCAGAACATGCGCGAAGCCATGCTGGGATGAATCTATCAAGTGCAGCGTTAGCCGCGCAGCTTTCACAGCGGCTGTTCATCCAGAAGAATGTTTGACGCTGCTAGTATGGGGTCAACGCAACCAAATGAAAATGTTCCTCTGGCTGTTGGCCCCAGTTCCTAGAAGTATCACCACCTTCATGCACGCTTCTTAAACTAAGTCTGGCTTTCATGATGTCTGGCGTCATACACATCATCTTGCTGTGGCGGAGAGACTTCTTTCCTTAGCAGATGCTGTACTTGGTGAACTAGATATTTGATCGCCCGGGTTTCATTCTCAAGCACTGCAGGCTGCCTGAAGGTACGAGCGCTCAGCTGATATAGCCACGACCATCAATAACCAATCGCTGAACTGGTATCTTGGATGAACAACATGTGCCGATGCAAACGTCCCAAGGGCTCAAAACCCTCACCTTCTTCCCGGTCCGGTCACATCATCGGCATCTCGTCAATCAAGTTTTCCAATCTTACAGGTATCTCACAAAACCCTCAAGGTACCCAGGGTCCTACTGCCATTAGTCCCTGCTTCCCTGGAAACTTTCCCGATTCGGGGAGGGCGTTCCTGGGAGAACGGCCCCGGTGGATGTCCCCTCGCCCAATCACAGAAGCCCCGATTCCTGATGACCGCCCCGGACTCAAGCCAGCCAATCCCGTGTTGCAGCCCCCGTGGTCATATCGTCAGCACCCGGATGGCCCGACTTACACGACGCATGCTCGAGACACCTTGATGGCGCTGCTATCTCTTGGGAAAGACGATCAGATATCAGTCGAGAAATTGTTAACAGAGACGATATAAATATGTTGTCTTTGGGAGAATTGGGACTGGCTGAAAGATTCACCCGGCAAATCATCCTTTGTTTTTTCTCTCTAGCCAACAGATAGGGTTACACGATCATCATGGGCAAAAGGCTTTCTGCATCTTCCACGAAGCCCAAGTCGGGTGGCGTCGTGGTCCCAGGCACAGCAACGCCGAAAGTCAATAGCGACGCCGTTGCGCCCAAACTCACACGTGCCGATTCTGGTGTCGATGTATCCAAAGCAGCCCAGGGCAAGCCACTGCCTGTCACACTACTCTCTGGCTTTCTTGTATGCAATCTCAAAGCTTCACTGCGGGTGGTCTTGACTAACACCAAAGCAGGGCAGCGGAAAGACAACCCTCCTCCAGCACCTCCTCAAGAGCGACCACGGCCTTCGCATTGCCGTGATCGTCAACGATATCGGAGCGTGAGTCCTCATCTTCCCATCGTCCCCGACAGCTCACTGACAACCTTCTCCGCCCAGTGTGAACGTTGACGCATCCCTGATCAAGAAGAGCCACAAAATCACAAAGACAGAAGAGAAGGTCATCGCCCTGCAGAACGGCTGCATCTGCTGCACCCTGCGCGGTGATCTCCTCGAGGAGCTGGTCCACCTCGCCGAGCTCCACGAGTTTGACTATGTCGTCATCGAGAGCAGCGGCATCAGCGAGCCCGAGCAGGTCGCCGAGACCTTCGATGCCCGTCTGGCCGAGCAGATGCAGGCTATGGGCGAGGGGCCCGAGGGGCTTGATGAGGATACGCTGAAGCTTCTCAAGAGGCTGTGAGTTCTTCTTTCTCTGGATACAGGCATGAGACTTTTTGACTGACGCTGTGTGTGCAGGGCTGACGCCGGCGGCGTAGACAAGTTCGCCCGCCTCGATACGACCGTCACTGTCATCGACGCCTTCACAATCTTCAACGACTTCCACACGAGTGACCTGCTCTCCTCAAGACGAGACGATGTTGTTCCCGAGGATGAGCGGACGGTGTCGGATCTCATGGTTGACCAGATTGAGTTTGCCGATGTGATTGTCTTGAACAAAGTAGACATGGTTAGCATTCCCGCGGAACTCATGTTGGTGTCGGTGCTAATGAGACACGACGTATGCAGGTTACGAAGACCGATCTCGCCCGCGTCCTTGACTTGATTAAGAAGCTCAACCCGAGAGCGAAGGTCCTCGAGGCCAACTACGGCAAGATCGACGTCAAGGAGATTGTCAACACCAACACCTTTGACCTCAAAGTCGCCCAGTCAGGCGTTGGCTGGCTGCAGGATCTGCATGCCATGACAGTCCGCGAAGTCAGTCTTCACTCGCATCCAACAGGACCTCAAAAAGTCCCTTGCTAACTTACATCATCGACAGGTCAACGGCCGCAAGAAGATCACACCCAAGCCCGAAACCGAAGAATACAACGTCCGCAACTTCATCTACACAAGAACACGCCCCTTCAATCCCCGCAGACTATGGTCACTCCTCTACGACAAGTTCATCCTTCAAATGGAAGCCCCCGAAGGCGACGAAGACGAGATGGATGAGGATGAAGATGACGCCGACATGTGCGACGTCGAGAAGGAAGACGAGGAATGGGAAGACGACGAGTCCGAAAAGGACGAAGACGAGGACGAGGACGCCGACATGGAAGACCCCCTCGAACCCCCATCAAACGACGTCATCCTCGCCAACAAAACCGCCCACCCGCTCTTCAACCGCCTCTTCCGCTCCAAGGGCGAGTTCTTCCTCGCGACGCGGCCACACCGCGCAGGCGACTGGTCGCAGGCCGGCGCGATGCTGACCATGACCGGCGGCCGGCCGTGGTTCTGCACGCTCGCGCCGGAGGACTACCTGACGGGCGACCCGGAGGTGGACGCGCTGGTGCAGCACGACATCAAGAAGGGCGGGGAGTGGGGTGATCGCCGGCAGGAGCTGGTGTTCATTGGTGAGAACCTTGATATCAAGGGGTTGGAGGCGGCGCTGGATGAGTGTCTGCTGAATGACGAGGAGTGGAAGAAGTGGCAGAAGGTGATGAGGAATAAGAAGTGGGATGATGAGAAGAAATTGGACAAGCTGCAGGATATGTTTGATGATGGGTTCCCGGATTGGGCGGATGATGAAGAGGACCATGAGGGACATGACCATGCATAAGGGGTAGACAAAAGTTCACCATAGAGTATAGAAAGACTTCAAAACACGTTATGACTTTTTTTTCTGGCGCTGCACAAAGGAATGCGTCACGTTCATTTATGCCAGATATTTCGTCTCTTTCAACATTGCATATGAGTGAGTAGACATTCCACATCCAAAAGGTCTCCACCTTGTGAGAAGTAGAACTTGCTGTCCACTCAAGGGCTTTTCATCTTCAACACACACTCAAAACAGATGGACATGATTCAGGTTCAGTCATCGATCACTATTAGGCAAGACACAAACATCACATGACAACAGCATGCGGAACTTATAGAATGATCTCATATATCAAACATGAGGACGCCTCGGCACAAAGGATCGTCCGATATCTAATCGCATTTACATCCAGTGTCTTAAAGTCATACTTATGTACAAGAAATGATGGTGTGAGCAAGCAAACACCCAAGTGGGCATCGCAAGCTCCGGCTTATCAACACAACTGCTTCCAACTTTTGTCTATCCACATCCTCCTCCTCAGTCTCTCAGAGAAGAGACGCTTAGTAGGCGGCGCGGGCAAGGTGGCGGCGCATGGAGCGCGCACGGCGGCGAGCAGCGGACTTCTCGCAGTCGTCAGAAGCACCGGTGGGCGCGGCGCTGGGCTGAGCGGCGGCGGTGGGGACGGTGGTGCTGTTGCCGCCGTTGTAGTCGGGGATGCCGGCGGAGGGGGCAGCGGAGGAAGAGGGAGAGGTGGGGGTGGAGGGAGAGGGGGTGGTGGCACCCTCAGAGCCGGTGCAGTCGCCGTCGGAGGTCTGGCCGAGGAGGTTGGCGGTGTGGTCCTCGCAGGCGTTGGGCCAGGTGACGGGGCCAGGGGCGGTGTAGTTCTTGGGGGCAGGGTAGTAGATGTTGATCAGGACACCGGGCTCGTTGCCAGTGTAGCCGCCGGGGAACTTGATGGTGGGAGCAGGAGTCTCAGAGCCAGTGCCGGTGACAGTGACCTGGGCGCAAGCAATGTAGTACTGAGCACCTCCGGCGGTGCCAGCTCCGTGAAGACCAATGTGCTCAGCGCGGATGAGGTAGTCTCCGGAGGGAGTCTCCTTGGGGACGGTGAAGGTGAAGTTGTGGATGCCCGCGTTGTTGACGTAGGAAGCCCACTGGAGGCCGGCGTCGGTGATGTCGGAGGTGGTGAGCTCGTAGACCTTGAACCAGTCGCCGTCACCCTTGTACTCGGCGGCGGAGGAGGGGGCCTTGGACATGTAGACCTGGAGGGGGCCGGGGTGGCCCATGTCGTTCTCGACGATGAAGCCGACCTCGTCGCCGGCGTTGATGGCCTTGGTCTTGGTCTTGGCCAGGACGTCGTCGTCGTTGCCGCCCTTGTTGCAGACGAAGTCCTCGGAGGCGACGTCGGTGACGGGGGAGTTCGAGTTCTTGGCCTCACGGACGAACTCGTAGCGCTCGGTCTCCTCACCGTTGACGATCAGGGTGGGGAAGACGTAGTGGGCGGTGGCCTGGGACACGAGGGCCGCGGCGGCGAGGAATCCGTAGGTACGCATTTTGATCGGTGTGTTTGGGGTTGTGTTGGTAAAGAGAGTTGGTGGTTGTGGTGGTGAAGAAAGATTGGACGGGAAGAAAATGAAGCTTGATTTTCCACCAGGGAAGGTAAAGAATGAATGGTTCAAAGAAAGAAAGTGGTTTGTACAATGACAAAAGACACAGCGATGGATGGTTGAGAACGAAGAAGCAAGAGGGATTCGGACAGGATGGTGAAGAAGAGGTTGTCTTATATCTCGAGCCAACTCACTCACCCCTGGCTGCCGTTGGCTATCAACCGCTCATGGTGTCCCATGCATACGGACCTGACGAGAATTCTCCAGCCCCAGCTCCCTGCTCATTTGGCTTCCTAATTCTGGGCATCGTGGGTCGTTGGCGCGAAAGGGGGCGCTTCGCTCATGTTGTCTGCAGCCAGGGGCCCCGAAAGAAGCTGACTTGGACGACCAGAATCGAAAGGGCGAGGTTCGTTTGAAACATTGGAGCGACCCATACGCAGGATCCAATTCCACCAAACACGGTCCTCGCCGCCGGGGATGGGTCCCTGATCGGGTCACAACTAAAGTACGGTTGACGACATCGACCCCTGGAGGTGCCGCCCACGTTGGGGGCATCACGGTCGAGATGTGGTCGCCAAGCTTGGCTCATGCGCCGATTCCCTTATCATCCTGTTCATCTAAAGTTGCCTGGAGAGACGCTCGCGTAGCGGACTCCCCTGCAGACCACAGCTCCTCGGCTGCGTGAGCCTGGCCTCGGTGCCCCGAATCGGTCGCTCATAGATTGCCCTACATCCACCCAACGACCTCTTTCGAGTTAGCCGCTGGGCGGATTTCCTCTACCTGCATGCCCGTCAAGGCTTGTCGCGTTTGAGCGTTGGCAAATGTCAATTTCGGGCGACAAGCCGAGTTTGCTTGTCAATCCCCGGCGCCAGTCATCGGTTGCCGGTGGATAAACGTGAAGAAAAAATCGATATATGGCTTTGAGGCCTGTCAATATTGGTTACCGTTCATCTGAACAATAAAGACAACCTTCCTTTGCGAAGAATCAACGCCAAGAGACATGTTTCCCCAGATCCAATATGTGTAACTTTCGTCTGAAGAGGAAGATCGCACCGCGGCAGTGATGTGCTGAACTCTGTCATGGTACCTGATCGACGCGCCCGTGGTGGCATTTCACCTGAAACATGGGTCAACCAGGGGCGGGCTCTGCGATGGTGTGAAAAAGCGCTGGCTGTGTGTTCCCTGCCGCAGATCACTTTACACGGGACGAAATTCCCACCAGAAAGAAAAAGGGAGTTCCACAGCTGTGCCGTGCCCACTGCCCACCGCCATCAATCGCCAGCGCTTGGCAATCTGTGGAAAGTTCGGTATCATCCAGAACGTGCCAGTCAGCTTAGGTTGCCATTTGCGAATCTCTCGGCTGTTACAGCCGAGACTTTTCTGCACCTGGATGGCTTGCAATTGGGCACTCTACGTTGCGCGAAAGCAACGTGACGGCCAGAGATTCAACCAGCATGGCGCCTGGTTGGAGGCATTATGTCAGCCCTGTCCAAGAACGATCCGGCGCTTCGCATTTAGAGTGAAAATAAAGAAAATAAAGTGCAGTTGCTAAGTGCCGCCCATCCGAAATATCATAACAGCCTTCGGTAAGAGCTGGGTCAGCCAGCTGTCCGGTGCTCCCATCCCACGTTGATAGGCAACATGCCTGTCGCAGCTCTTTCAGGAGCCGCTAGGGGCCTTAGTCAGACTTGAACCCAAGCAGCCGTCCCCTTTTCCCCCCTCCCCTATCACGGAGGGGGGGTTTGAGAAAGACAACGTTGGTCCCATCCGCAATCATCGCTACTATCGGGCTCCATGGATGCAGGGAAGAGCCGATGGGATGACCGAGTGAGAGGAAAGATTCCGTCCAGCAAAATCACAGTATTTGCGGCGGTGTCACAACCGCACCGTCATAGGCTCAGCAACCGATAGCGACCCAGTGTTTAAAAGCTCTGCCGGAACCCACCGATCCTGCCCATTTGTCTGCTCCGCGCTCTTCGCATCATAGACCCGAAGACAGCAATGATATGCTTATCGTGGGGATGCGATTCATTTCACGCAGAGGTTAGGCCGTGTGGTTTCAGGGCTATCATCAGGTTGATGAAGCTATGTATGAGAACTTGACCGCCTGTCATCTCGTCTTCTTCTCGCGCCAAGTCATGCCCTTTGACTGTTCGACATAGGAAAAGTCGACCGACGGTATTGTATGAAGATTGCTTAAGAAGCTCTGTGCCCTTCTGCTGGGGTGCATGTCAAGGAAAAAAACTAGAGAAATAAGCATCTGTCAAGCCCACTTCGTGTTCACTCCGGAGTTCCTGAAGAAGTCGACAGAATCCGCTTAATCGGAAATCGGAACACCAAGCGAGTGTCGGGTCCGCAGCGGAGCCGACATCGATGGCGTTGGATTTCGGGAGCGCGGGACGGCGCCTATGGTGAGAATGACGCAGACACTTATTTGGCCCGTCGTGGTTAGTGTGACGTGTGTGTGTGTCTCTCGACCGCCTGCCAAACCCGTACCACCATCGAGACCAATCTCTGCAGAAGAATAATACACGGAAGAAATTGGGCAATATCGTAATAATTCTATTCTCCTGGCTGTCTGGGTATCGTGTATGCTAGACAAAAACCAAAACCAAATACCCAAATGAACTATGACGCTTCATCAATCTTCCGTGCCTCTGCAGATGTGCACCTTGGTCCTCCGTCATAATGGTCGTGTCGATATGGATGCATTTCCCTCAACTTGTAATATACCCGCTGGAAATTGAATATTCATGCTCGGACGGAGCGATCCGCTCGCTCTACTCGTGATCCTTGTCTCCCCCGGCGGCCTGCGGCTGTCCCTTCTCAGCCTCTTCTTTCTTATCTCCTCCTAGTTTGTACCACGGCCCATGTATCGCACCAGCGCCGACGCCGACCAAGAGCCCGACTGCCGTCGTTGGAATGGCCGCGACGCCGCCAACGACCCCAGTCACGACGGTTCCCACACCGGCACCCAGCCCAACGCCCACTGTGGCACCGATGCCTGCGCCACCCAAGCCACCCTGCCAGATGCCGCTCTGCAGTCTTTGCGCGTCCCGCGACAGCGCCTTGGCTTTGTGGTCGTGCTCAGACGCCTCAGCTAGTATCTTGTTCTTCTCGTCGGCGTCTTCGACGGCATCGCTGCGCTGGCGGGCCTCGTTGGCGGCTTCGGCTTCTTGTTGTGCCTTTTCGAGCTTCTCTGTGGCTTGTGCAAGGATCTGGTCCTTGCGGCTTTGCTTTTTTTCTTCGGGCGGTGGCGAGGAGGACATTGGACAATACTGGGGATGGTGCTCTGAACTTGGAATGTGGATTGCTGGGACGGGTCTAGGAATTCTAGAAGTTCGTCTGATTAGGATAGCTCGAAGTACTTTGTCTCTCTGAATATCAGAAGAGGAGTACGCGTTGTTTTAGAAGTCTTTGGTATCGTTAAGGTTTTAGCCACATTGACACCTGATCGCTGACATCACTCGCTTATTAGTGCCTCTTGCCCACCTATGATGTGGCTATGATCCGCCACACAGTAACGACTTTTGATTTTCTTAAATGCATACACTTTCCGATATTGCATGAGACATTTGCTTATCCGCCAACTCGATACGCAACTAATTACGCCTAGGCATGGAAGTCTGCTACGGTTTGCGAGTACGGATGGATGATGTTTCATCCCCATTTGATAAATCACCTTGAATATGCGAATACACAATCGGTTCCGTCTCAAAAAGGAGTAAAAATCGTCAAGGCCTCCTTGGGTTGGTTTTGGGAAGCTTGGTTGACATGACCACAAAGCTGAATTGGCGACCTTCTGCGATCTGGTTTTGGCGTGTCTGAACTCTTCGATTTGCACTTTACTAAAGGACACGATCAAATTGAAGTTCAATGAGAAGGAGAATGATTCGGTCAAGCACTTCTTACACTCACATACTTTTGCTATGGATTGCCAATTGCCAAGGCTACGCAGGCTTCATATCGCATCTCATCGCTGAAAATGATTGATCAATCTGGCCTTGAGGCCGAAATGCTGCCACATACTATGCGCACCACTACGGAGGATATTGAGGATATTGACCGCGACAAATCAGCTGACGGGACAATGATGAAAGTTTTACATCATCAGTCTGAAGACGGTAGCTCGGATGGAGAGGGATCTGACCTTCTACCGAGTCATCCGCCGCGGCTAGACCAGACAAATCCGGCCATCGACCTTATCGATGACATGTCTGACGACCAATTTATGGTTATCGCTGACCATATGCGCCTACAAAAGACCGTTTCGAGTTTTGTCATGGTCGTCATAAACCTGAGACAAGAGACGGTACCCGATGATGCCGAGGGAGATACCCCTACTGTTGTACAATCAGAGGAGGTCAACTCTACAACAGCGAGTGGCGCCTCTCAACAGAGAGGAAAGGGGGCATCATCTGCACCAGAAGCCACAGAAAACACGACGGCAGAGCCTGAATTTACAGTACCTCCATCGGCAAAGGTCTCTGGGACGCGGGCGACGTTCGATTCAAGCGGTTACGACCAAAACGCGCCGCGTGCACCGTTTGAGGCCACAGCGGACAATCCGATGCCGCCGAAAGATAGTTATTGGGGAATGCCAGGATATTCGTCTCCATATCCAGGGCCAAGGGCCGAAGATTATGGCTACAGCCCACAACATGGATCATACCGTCGTTCGCAAATGCCGGCGTCGTCCCCTCTTGGATTCCAGCGCCCCGTACACGATCTGGAAAAAATAAGATTGCAGGAGGAACTAGCTTTTCTTCGTAGTGACCGGGCAAGAAAAGAGGAGGAGGAAAAGAACAGACAGGAGGAGAAGGTTAGACAAGCCGCCGAAGACGCTATCGCGAGACGAATGGAAGACGAGAAAAGAGCCAAGGCCGATATCATGAGAGAGCAGGAAATAAAAGCACTCAAAGACGCTTACGATAGGTTTAAGGCGGAGACAAATGCAAGGAAAGAAGCTCACGATAAGGAGCAGGCAGAGGCAAAGGCAATAAAAGATGCCGATGCTGCAGCGACGGCGGCAAAAGAAGCCGAGAACCGGCTAGTCGATGAAGTGAGAAGCCGAACAGAAGCCGAGATCAGGAATAAATTTGAGGAAGAACGAAGAGCCGAAAAAGAGACAAAGAGAAGAAGCGGGTTGCAGAAGCTCTTTAGTTGGAAATAAAAAGATCACCCGAAGGGGATATCAATTAGGAGAATAGAAGCAAGACTCTATCCCAAGGATGCAAGCATTTCTTTGCTATTGTACAGTCTGCGGTAGCGTACTGACCTTACTGACCTCGTCTATACAACTTATGCTACAATGCTATTGCTGATTATGTCGGAGGCCTGGACGAAATTAGCAGCTGTAAACCCTCACAGTATGGTCGGAGCCGGTGCTGCGGGTCCGGGCTTCCGACCAATGCCCGATATGGGGCCAAAGGCCGTGTCCGCATTCCGAGAAGGCCGGCTCTTACACCCGAATGTCAGTGGCCAGTCATTAGGCGGAGACTTGTCAAGACATCACTTTTGAAAAAACAAGACTTTTTATATCTCTACAACGTTCACTTGGTATCGCAATTGACAATGATTGGTCTCCAACATCCCTTTGATTGTGGGTCCCCCAGGAAGGGCCGTGTAAACATGATCTGCAGGGGTTATTCAGCGGTCTGGCTGACCAAGTCCTGAACTAAGACAATTTCGACTGAGAAATTCTGGCTTCCTTTAATCCGACAAACTCTGTCAGCTTGCTGCTCGAGCAATTGGGTCATGCGGATCTTAAAGATACGGAAATAGCGCCCGGAAACAGACTGTGTCGGGCTTTTTCCTTTTCCCCGGATTTTGTTAATGCACGTCGCCGTAATCCCCCCGCACTCACCCCCACGGATGCTGACATGGTGATGGCATCGGCACCCTCTTATGTATCTCGTTTTGAATCTGGTCATTTTCTACGGAGTCATGGACAGTTCCAAATCACTGCTGAATCTAATACAAGACCTCTGTCAACATGCCAGATTCAAGATGAAAGTAACCCAACATTGACAGTCTTGGAGAATCTCCAAGAAGCAGTTCAGCCCAAGCAAGCTCCCTTGCTTGACCCCGCGAATTCAAGTGCGGAGAAGCAGGCAAACTAGCAGCGTGCCACCCGCCCTGCGTTAATGCACCCGCCCCCCAATCTGGGGTAATTCGAGCCGCCAGTGGGTCCCCCAAACTGCCCGTATCAAGGCATACTTCAAAGCTATTCGAGCACGACGCATCCCTTCCTCCTAGGCGTCTCCAATACGGCCGCTTCTGTGATTTGCCCGGGACATTCCCCGCGAGACCCGCGCTGTAGTTATGGGACCCCCGCGCGCGCCCGCCCAAACGGAGGGCAGCTGCTTGCGCACTATCGGCTGCAGCTGAGAGACAGGTTGAGACAGAACCCTGCGCGGGGGAACAGACGGGAACCTCTGGTTTCCAACCTTGGTAGCTCCGCGGCCAACGAAACTCCACAGATTGGGGAAACTAGTTGAGTCGGACAGGGCGGACACCCGCATCTTTTGGCGCATATTCGCACACAGAGCTGCTTGTCTACGGGCGTACAGCAGCATGAGGCCGATCTATCCCCGGACGAACCCCTCATCCTACGTGTCGCGATGAACCCCGTCAGGTGATGTCACGACTCAGCCTCCGGCGCGGAGGAACGGAAAGCTCTCTCTCTCTTCTTCGTGAGGGGTAGCATTGTTCATAAATGTTGCTGCTGGACCTCCAAGGTTGACGATAGCTTCGATTATCCCAGGCCCGGACTTCTCTTTCGTACGCACGCACGACTAGATCGTCCTATCCGCGAACAACTGCACGCACGCACCATGGCTGGAGCATTTCCTCACAATGATCGGATCGAGCCCGGCTCGGTAAACCTTCCTGCCCGCCCGTATCCCCCATCAGTTCGCTCGACATCGGTTGATGCGGGGAAAGTGGCGGCGGACACCATCAACGCCTTCAGCGCCGCGCTGCGATCTAAGAACTACAAAGCTCTCGCAGACCTGTTTGTCTCAGACGGCTACTGGCGCGACCACCTCTGCTTATCCTGGGACCTGCGCACTCTCAAGGGGAGGGAAAAGACCCAAAAGCTGTTGAGCGACCGTTGTCGTCTTACCGAGGTCGCCGTCGACACATCTACCGAATACCGAGCTCCCCACCTGGCTGCCCTCGACGCTCACGGCAAGGTACAATGTCTGCAGTTCTTCATCAATGTGAACACCCAAGTAGGCCCTGGCCAGGGTGTCGTTCGTATGATCGAGTCTGATGGCAAGTGGGAAATTCTCAGCTTCTTCACCGCCCTCAGAGAGATCAAGGGTCATGAAGAGCCTCTCCGACACCGCCGTGAGAAGGGCGTTGAGCATGTTGGTATCCGAGACGGAAAGAACTGGAAGGAAAAGCGAGAAGACACGGTCAACTACACCGACACTGAGCCTACGGTTGTCATCATTGGTAAGTAGGCCTGTACCTCTTTGCGGCGAGGAGATTGCTCACACACATAAACAGGCGGAGGTCAAGCTGGATTGACTGTTGCTGCTCGGTTGAAGATGCTCAATGTGAATGCATTGGTAGTTGATAAGCACGGTCGGGTTGGCGATAGCTGGCGCAAGAGGTATGGAAATCGCCATGTTAGGAATGAATTTTGCTGACTTTCGTGAACTACAGATACCATCAGCTCGTTCTCCACGACCCCGTCTGGTACGACCACCTACCATACATCAGCTTTCCAGCAAACTGGCCCATCTTCACTCCGAAAGATAAGATCGCCGAGTTCTTTGAGTCCTATGCCAATCTCCTCGAATTGAACGTGTGGACCTCAACGACAATGACCAAGTCATCCTGGGATGATTCCAAGAGGCAGTGGACTCTGACCCTCGACCGCCAAAAGGCAGATGGCACGAAAGAGACTCGAGTCCTGCACCCAAGACATGTCATCCAGGCAACGGGCCACTCTGGGAAGATGTTCTTCCCCGACATCAAGGGGATGGGCAACTTCAAAGGCGACCGGTTGTGCCACAGCTCCGAGTTCTCCGGCGCGAAGCCCAACTCCAAGGGCAAGAAGGCTGTGGTTGTCGGATCATGCAACTCAGGCCATGATATCGCCCAGGACTTCTACGAGAATGGCTACGACGTGACGATGGTGCAGCGCAGCTCGACCTGTGTCGTCTCTTCAGCCTCCATCACAGAAATCGGCCTCAAGGGCCTCTACGACGAAGACTCACCACCAGTTGACGACGCAGACCTATGGCTGTGGAGCTTACCAGCCGAACTATTCAAGTCTCTCCAGATCGGAACGACAGAGCTGCAAAACGCCAACGACGCCAAGCTTCTCCAAGGCCTGCAGAAGGTCGGCTTCCAGCTCGACATGGGCCCCGGCGGCGGGGGCTTCTTCGTGAAGTACTTCCAGCGGGGCGGTGGGTATTACATTGACGTCGGATGCAGCCAGCTCATCATCGACGGCGAGATCAAGATCAAGCAAGGGCAGGAGATCACAGAGATTCTGCCTCGCGGGCTGCGGTTCGCCGACGGCTCCGAGCTCGAGGCGGACGAGATCATCTTCGCGACCGGGTATCAGAACATGAGGACCGAGGCGCGCAACATCTTTGGCGACGAGGTCGCCGACAGGATCGGTGACGTCTGGGGCTTCGACGAGGAGGGCGAGTTCAGGACCATGTGGCGGCGGAGCGGGCACCCCGGATTCTGGTTCATGGGGGGCAATCTCGCCATCTGCCGGTACTTCTCTAAGATTTTGGCATTGCAGATCAAGGCCGTTGAAGAAGGCATCGACCAGGCTGGGCAGCCCGACCCCTCGCCCAGGCTTTAGGTTTTGATACCCGATGGAGTTTGTGTAGGGTGCTGTGATTAGATGCGGGCGCAGAAGATGTAATTATTCCCTGTCAGACAGATTCAATGGACGTTTTTTCTCAACGCTCACATGACCACTAGCTCTCTGTCGGTGAGCCATCTTGCGGGACCTGATATCATCTCGACCCCTCAGTGCAGGCTCGGATCTACGGCGGGAATGGCGAGTTGAAATGAGTTCCCGCTCTTCGTGCTAGACAAGCCCAAAGACACGTGAATTTCTGCCCCCAATTCGCGATTCCACGTCGCCATCACCAAGTGGGCACTACAGGGGCCGCATCGTCAACTTCAGGAAACTGATCAGCGCCGAAAGACGGATTGGGCCAAGTGAAGACACGGTGAAATTGCACAACTCTCATAAAAAACCCTCTTTGGTCCAGCAACGCAGAGCTTAAGACCCAGCCTTATGCCCATCTGTTGATCGCGTCCCTGGCCGATGTAACGTGAGCGTCTCACGTCCACTGATTCCGATCGCCGGCCACGGTGCCCTCGTGGCCCTCACAACAGGCCTGACTGCCACCCACAAGGTTCTCCATCCTCCAACACCAATCTTCTTTTGCAACCCGGGAATATCGGAGGCCTGAGAAAGGGTCTTTTAACCTCTGTGGACCTGCTGAATTGCGCAGCCAGCCTGGGCTATTTTGCCCTGTTCGCTGTGAGTGATGGCCATCCCATCGGCACCTACCGGCCGATTTCCTATCCACCCTGCGGGCAGAAGATTTTCGTCGCAATGCCGATCACTAGGAGAATATTGGGAACTATTGAAGCTTCTAAGGATTTAGTTTTATCTCTCGTCCTCTGGCTTGCGAATTTTGGTTCTCTCCGGTGAATTTAATGGGGATTTTTGCATCATCAGAGAACCGCGCGGTGGTTCCGAGGTGGGCTGATCGTCACTGTCAGAATGTCAGTTGACATTTAGCGGCTGCGATCATCGACTCTTTCGCACTGACAACGCCACAAATCTGTTCTCAACTGCGCCGGCTCGTTCGTCGGCTCGCCGGACCACCGGAAAGAACTCTTCAAAGCCGCACGTTCTTCTTCAGCCGTTGGAACTAAAATGAGTCCCTTTTGCAACCGGTTTTCAGGAGCATCGGAACAGTGGGCCGTGTTCCAACACGAGGCAATAAGCCCGCTGCGAAAAAAGCAATGTTCAGTGGTTCACGGAGGTCGCGCAATGTCTGAACGAGAGGTTTTCCAGAAGGAGAGAAGAGAGCGAAATGTATGCACATGCGCCGCAGACAAGGATCGGAATCCGCGCAGATTCTGCGACGCGGGACCATATCCATAGTAAGCACCTCCACCACACGCCGAGGTCGCACCGCCGGTGATGTTCCTCGATTCTGTGGCCCTCATCACGTCACTCATCACAGCATCTCCCACAACCCGGCAGGGTCGTTGCAAATTTACCAAGTCTGCCGGGAACTCACAAGTCCGTCCGACATGAAAGAAGAAAACCTAAAAAGCGTTATCCCACTGGCGAGCGTTGCGTTGACACAAGTCCCGAGATGCAGGCCTCGCACCTGCGTCGAAGCTGATTGGAGAGCCCATCAACACGCTACGCAAGCGATCGTCTGCTTCATTCAGGGGCCGCCGTCTGGGCAGCAGAGAAGAATCGGCCTGATGTTCTGCAGCAGCAGCAGCAGCAGCCAACTGAAGGATTCCCTCCCGGCACAAGCATCTTTTCGATTTGTAAACCCCGGTCGGCGAGCTGCGTCTGCAATTGGCCCGCGAAGAAGGTCATCTCACACCGGGGAATCATCTGTTGGGGCAGAAGCCTCGAAACATGGGAGGGCCCCTGGTCATCGGGCTACCACCCTACGGCCTAGGGTGTGGTCGATTCTCACTCGTTGGTGGGCCTGGCGGGATGCTCATCTCCTTTCCCAGGACTGGTAACTATCGGAGGCAATCCCTGCACGACGGCCTTCTCAGGGCACCAATGCCACTACGCGAGGAGATCGAGTTGCCCTCGACTAGCGCACTCAGCCTCTATTACGACGTTCAACCGAGGTGAGGTACACCCCATGCCGATGCAGAATTTCTCGGCCGGCGCTGTCCTATCCCACCAACGAGCCTGAAGAAAGACATTGTCTTGTGGAGAGACGTCTTATGTGTCTGGGTTGTTTCGATCTGGCAGGGCTGCAGGTGTGTGGCCCGGGGGAGGGAAGACCAACTGGTGCGATAATAAAGACAGAATGTTCGTCTCGTCTGCGGCGTCTTGTCTCCCCTTTCTTGGTCAACTGTTCTTTCCTCTTACATCAGCCAACACCACTACCATGGCGGCGATACTACCGACAGCATACCCGGATGCGAGGCAGCAAGCCCAGAATGGGGCGGCGGTGGACAACATCGACCACTCTCTCGATGGAGAGTCCAGATTCGGCGAGATCGTTGCCATCCTCATCGTTGGCTCGGTACTATCATCAGTCGCAGTCGGACTCAGGGCGTTCACGAGACTATGCATGCTTCGGACGTTTGGCATGGATGACTTGGTCATGATAGCGGCACAGGTAGGTCGAAGGTTCTCAATGCCGACCTGCATAGGACAAAGAAGCTGATGGAGTTTGCCAGGCACTTGCACTTGGTTCTGCAGTAGCTATTGGACTGGGTGAGTCGATCCGTGATTCGATATGATGGTGTGCAGCATTCTGATGATCAACCAATAGAGGGACAGTACGGCCTTGGATCTCACTCATGGGTACCACCTCCCGAGGACTACGTTCCATACATGAAGGTACATCACCTCGCTCTGACATCTGCTTGAAAGCATTGTACTCATAATGTCGTTAGTCCTTCTACAGCTCCGTCGTTGTGTACAACATCGCCATCTGCCTCGTCAAGATTTCGATTCTATTCCAATACCGCAGAATTTTTGCGAACGAGATCATGCAAAAGCTGACCATGGGGGGCCTGATTTTCATGGGGCTCTGGACCTTCACGCTTTCCATCCTTCTGCCACTAGTATGCTACCCAGTCGCCAAGTTCTGGGACGACAGCATAGACGGCAAATGTCTGGACTACCTGACGATATGGTACGCAATGGCAGGCGTCAACCTGGTGTCCGACTTCGTCATCTTCAGCATGCCCATTCCCGTCATCAAGTCGCTCCAACTCCCACGCCGGCAGAAGCGCATGCTACTCCTGGTGTTCGGCCTCGGATTCTTGTAAGTCAGACGAACTAAGCAGCTGCAGGTGTAAGCGCACAGGATGTATGCTAACGTCGATCTGTGTCACAGTACCTGCATCATCTCCGCCCTTCGGATCCGAACCCTGCGCGTCGCAGCCGATACCAAGGATCCGTACTGGGACAACGTGGATGCAGCCACATGGTCGTTCCTGGAAGTCACCATTGGAATCCTAGCAGCATGCCTGCCGACTCTCCGACCGATCTTCGTCTCCCTTCTGCCTCGAATCTTCAACGGGTCCTCTTTCCATGGCAAGAGCAGCGGCAGACCATCGAGATACGCAAACCCCTATGTGCAAGCGAGCCACAACGACAGAGCCACCGGTCCGCTGTACAAGAGCCAGCAGCCGCCATCATCAAGCAGCACGGAAGGCCTGAACCACAATGAGGACATCGAAATGGGCGCTCGCGAGGCCGAGTCATCAAAGGACTACACAGTCACCGTAACTGCCAGCAGATCAAAGAGCCCCGAGAACAAGCTTAACCGGCTGAAGAGCCAACGAGACTCTGCTGAGAGACAGGTTATCGGACAGATCATGACAACAACAGTTGTGACACAAGAGGTGACGTTTGAGCGACCGACCAAGTCTTGATGAGGACGGGAAGAAGAATGAGCATGATGTTGAATGATTGAAGCCAATGACTAGAATAATTAACAATAATAATTCCTTGTGTTGATTGAACTGCCGCAACACCACGGTAATGTTACGGTGAACTTCCATGTGCATTCAAATTTTTCATCGCGGCTAGATAACGGAGATGGCCTAGATTCTTGTACGAGCTCCCGAATGCGGGTGCCTAGTTCATTCACGAAACCGAGGATGAAAGACATTGCGATATTCCGCAGGAAGAACTTTGGGAAGAATTGTGGGCAAAGCGGACAGAAGAGCAGGCAGCCATTTTTGGGCCAATTAAGCTTACATGGACAGAGAGCAGCCCACTTCACCTTCCATGTCCAGCTTGGAGAGCGAATCCCATCAGCAATAAATCCGGTCGAAAGCCCCAGTTCCGAGCATCACCCCGCTCCGCGTGCACTCCGCCAAGCACACCGGGCCGAGCTGCTTGGCTGCCTCCGTCTCCCGACCCGGGGTTCGGATTCTGATGCAGGACATCAGCGGCAGAGAGAAAGGTTTAACTCCCCGATTGTTGCCGGTAGTTGAAGGATCGCGACCAGGGTCGTTGAAGAACCGTCGCTGAGGACTTCGCGATAGACGTTCTGGATGCCTTTCGCGGCTTTGGCTGTTCCCCACTCCCCCTTTCATAAGTCCCATCAACCCTGGGCGTTCGGGTCCACGATCACTTCATGCACACTTGACGGGTGCCATAAGGGCACCTCGCTTACTATCTTCATGAGTCTAGAGTTCTTAAGACTTAATCTTAAAAAAAATTAAGCCTAAGTGATCATGAGGTCTTCGGCTGGAGAAATCAGTAAACAGGCAGCAGTTAATGGTGGTGGGTGGGTTCTGTTGATTCTTCACACCACTGAGGTCGACATGATCATATAAAACTACTTGACCGTATCATTTAGCAGTCTTCTTTGATGCCGTGATCGACACCGACGACAAGCACGCACACACAACACCATGTATTGGTGGACAACCGCTCTGCTTCTTGCGGGCTCCGGCTTGCTCACAGAGACCGTCGCGTTTCCCGCAAACTTCGACCACCGTCGCGATGACTCTCCCATTGAATCGCATCCGTTCGCGGACTTTGGGCCAGTCGGACCCTCTGTCGTGAAGCGCGCTGACAAGCCTGATTTGCGCATCTTGCCGCTCGGGGCGTCCATCATGAGCGGTGTTGGATCCAGCAATGGCAACGGGTATTGACAAGATAACGCGTTCTATGTTGTCCGTCAGCTAACATGTTCCAGCTTGAGGAAGCCTCTGAGAGATGCCCTCCGATTCGACGGTTACGAAGTTGACATGGTCGGCGGTAGAAACTCGGGTACCATGAAGGACAATGTGCGTTGCCTCAAATGTTCATCACGACTCGGCTAATAATTTCTGACAGGACCATGAAGCTGTTCCGGGAGACATTCTCACGGAAATCCGCACGCGTCTCCAGCACGCTCTCGGATACAAGGTAAGTGCCGGCACTTGAATCATTCGTGGGAGCTCGATCAGCTAATTCCCGGCAAGGCGAACGTGATCATTATCAACGGAGGCACGAACGATGCGGTGCGAAACATCGACACAGGAAACGCGTACAGCCGAATGAACGATATTCTCAACGACATCTGGAACTCTGAAGACATGGGCGAATCCTGTGTCATTCTATCCACCCTCCTTGACACGTCGGACCCTACTGGTACTGTCCAGCGAATCACGATCAACAACCAATACCGAACACTGGTCAACGACAGGAAGGGCGATGGCAAGTGCATCGTCCTGGCTGATATGGATCCTGAGGAAGGATCGCAGCATGGATGGATCGACGCTTGGGAGAATTGGGGAGACTACACCGACAAGGAAGACCCTCATACGCATCCCAACGTAAGGCTCAATCACGAACCAGCTCTTGTGACTTGGCTAACAGCAGACTTCCAGGACGAAGGGCATCGAAAGATGGCGTACATCTTCTACAAGGGCATTCTCAAAGTTCTTGCGACCGGCCAGGTCATGCCGCCATCTACTGAGTTCGAGGTGGCTGATCCAGTCTGCGATAAGTTTTCTGGCACTGGTCTCAATCCTGGTGGAAAGACACAAAGAGGCACTGGCAACGACGATGACGTCTACCGTCACTACAGCGAAGAGATGGGAGTGAGTGAAATTACACGAAGCCTTTATTTGAATGTCGGCTAACCCGAGTAGATCGTCCGGACTGCCGAAAGCGAGTGGGATCGAGACCAATGGCGATTCGCTCGATTGTACTCGAACAAGTACGACGACTTCGTTGCATGGGTCAAAGTCAGCAGCACCGAGAACGTCTTTGCTGTTTGGTGAGTTGAGACGAACTCATTCTTTTGGATGTTATCGGCTAACACCCTACAAGGGCAAACTCGGCAGACGGAAAGGGCAACTTCGCCCAGGTTTCTGACCTCTCTCCGGGCATGTACTGCGAGCCTGCCGGCCAATACTTCATCGACATGAACGGCGACGGCCTGGATGACTTCGTATGCATTGACAGCAAGGGCAACGCACACCTGTCGATCAACAACGGCGACGGCAACCGATCAGCAGGGAAGCCACCTTCCTTCAAGGCTCTCGGGCAGATCAAGACTGCTGAGACCTCGAGTCGATCCAACGTGCGCATGGGCGATATCGATGGCGATGGACGCGGCGATTATATTGTCATCGACAAGCTTGGCACTGTTAGTGTCTGGCGTAACGGCTGGGTGGACGATAAGCCCAAGTACTGGCAGGCCTTGGGTACTCGATGGACCGACCAATACACTCGCGACATCACCGGAGTTCAATTCCACGACATCAACGGAGATGTAAGTTCAGCCTGCCTTTGATGTGAGAACATGCGAAAGGACTTGGACTAACTGGTCTTTTAGGGGCGCGACGATTGGCTTTGGACCGACAAGACTGGTGCTACAACAACCTTCACCAACAGCCGCTCTTGCAAAAAGGGAGTGGAAGGAAACGGCCTCAACGTCGCCTGGCGCCAGGGTTTCTTCGAGACTGAAGGCACCGGTCCTACGCACAAGGGTGTTCCTGGCTATGTCACCAAGGACGAGTCCGATCTGCGCAAGCGCGTTCATTTCGCCCGAGTCTATGGTGGCTCCTCGTCTTTCGGCAACCTCTCCCTGAAGGACTACGTTTTCCTCGAACACACAAAGCTCTCGAACGGGAATCACAGCTTCAAGATGCGCATCTGGAAGAACACTGGCGGTGGCGCGTCCAAGCTGAAGATGGACGGTAACAAGTACTGCAACATGGTCGGACACGAGGACGGCCGTTCTGATTACGTGTGGGTATGGTCTAACGGCAAGATGGAGCTCTTCATGAACCGAGGCAAGAAGGCCATCTCCGACAATGACGCCGAGGGATTCTGGGACTGGTCGCCCGGTGTAATATGGACGCCCCCTTCGGCGATGCATCGACTGGACCTACACCTCGCGGACTGGGATGGCGATGGCGCGTGCGACATCATTTACGTCAACCCGGAAACAAACGCGCTCAGAGTCTTCATCAACAACTATCCTAAGTCAAACAAGTGGGAATTCAGCGAGACCTCCGCCCCGAGCCCAGGTTGTGGGGAGAAGAGAGGAGTTGGTATCAACGACTGTAGGTTTTCAAAAATTCTGTCTGAGATGACAATGGGTGCTAATTATACTAGTGGCCGTCCGGTTTGCGGATTTGACGGGCAACAAGCGAGCCGATTTCCTGTGCCTCCGTCCAGATGGATACGTCTCGGGAGCTCTCCACCAAAATGACGGAAGCTTCAAGGACGTTGGCCAGATCAAAGTCGCCGAGGGCCATGACCGGGCAATGTTGCGCTTTGCCGATGTCAACGGCGATGGCAAGGACGACTTCCTGTGGATCGAGAAGTTCTCGGGCGACACGTTTGTTTGGTACAATGGTGGCGAAGACAGCAGCCGACCTCTGGGATCTGCGTTTTACTGGCGCCAGCAGACCGAAAAGGCTTATGCTGGTCTCGCTGCCGGCACTTGTCTCTTCTATACCGACCTTTCGGGCGACTGGCGCGCTGACGAGCATTACGTGCTCGAGTCCCTCAACAACATTGCCGAGACATCCTTCAGCCCGGCGTGTGGTCTGAGCAATGTCGAAGGCGATGATCCGGAGGGAGTGGTCGACCCGCAGCTCCCTGTGAGACCGGACGACGATGGCGATGACGAAGTTCCCGATGGCGTTTGTGCCTACCCGATCCTTGGCACGACGCAGTTGACGCTGAAAAACACCTGGGAGAATTCAGGCGCTGCTGACCATCTGAACAAGTATTTCAAGACACATGGCACGGATGGCTGGTCGACAAACTACCTGTACGACATCCTTGGCACCCAGCATGACTGTGGCGGCATCTTCTCAACAACTTGCACGCCGCCGACTTCGCAATGCTCCACATACGACCCCAACGAGGCATTCTTCGTCCACCAGCAGATTGCCAACTTGCATAGTGGCATGTTCAAATGGTGGGGCATGATGGTCAACGACAGTGTCAGCGCTCTCGGCAGCGACATCACGGACATTGTGGACACGTACGGTACTCCCAGTGAAGACCCCATCACCACGCTGAACATGCTGGTTGGCCTCTTCACCAGTCTGGCGGGAATAGCGGGAACGATCGGAGACGCTTTGCCTGGAACCACGGCGGCCGGCCTCGGGAAGTTTGTCAACCCGATGACTTTGATAGCCGGTGTCATTGCCATCACCGCCACCAACGACTTGAACGAGCCCACTATTGACCCTGAAGACCTCGAGAAGGACCTGAAGAAGAGCTACACCAAGATGTTCTCGGCCATATCGGACAGAGCGAGGAGTACCCTTGAAGCCACGTTGAATGGAAAGCCGCTGTCCGGGGAGATGCTCGAGAGAGCCGGTGTATCTTCGATGCAGGAGTATATCCAGCACCAGTTCGCCGATGGTGCATGGCTGAGTTCAGAGTTGATTGGCAGCTTGGTGGATGCAATGGCGCAAAACGTTTTCCAAAAATTTGTAAGTTTCTTCTTAACACCGTCATTATATTTGATGCGGGAAATCGCTTACTGACGAGTCGCGCAGAGAGAATATGCCTTGGTCAAGGCCATCAAGACCAACAACAAGAGACAGTACATCTTCCTCGTCACTGGACCGAAAGCGAAGGTAGTTTACAACGTAAGTCATGTTCGCGTCATCAAACGGGTTGGAAAGCTGACCACACGCCGCAGAATGAACTGGTCTACATGAGTCAAGAGGCCTGCGAATCAATGTCAGCCCGTGTTTGGCACGATGATGTGAGTTGCCCCCACAGACACGAAGTACGCGCGATTCCTAACCATATTCCAGTTATGCCTTGCGATGGGTTATACCGAAATCAACGTTGCCGACAAGCAGGTGTGGAAGACTATCGGAGACACGGAAGCCGACGGCATGAAGCAGTGGATCAAAGACTTCCGAGCGGCCATGGTCAACAACTACGAATGCTACAAAAAGAAGGGGTCTGATGGCAAGCTGGATGATCCGGAGTTTCCGAAGCCTTTTGACGCGGCTGCCACGATCGAGTATCCGCAATGCTTTTGGAACATTTGGTCGCATGAAGATCTTGATTAAAAGAGAAGGAACGGTGGATTACAGCTGAACGGTTTTGGTCTTCTTTGTACATATTTCAACTCTGCTTCTCTCACTATTTCGAGTTTCGTTTGTCAAATAATACGTAATATCCATGTCTCATTTACACAGGACATGCTTCGGCTCTGGCGTCCAGTGACTCGCCATCGCCGTATCCAGGGCTTTTCATGTGTGGCACTGGATTCTGAATCACGGACCAGCTCTTCTTCGTGCCAACAGACTTCCCAGACTTTAATAATTACACAGAGGCGCCTCGGTAACCCAGACTATGGGCCGGTCTTCCGCCATTGCACCTCACCCCGGCTTTCTGTTAGCGACGTAGAGGTCAGTCGCGTCTTGGCATCCTCAACGATGGCCTGGGTAGGTGGGAGCCGTCAGAAGTTATCCCGAAGATTCCCTCCGTAGCATTGGCATGATGTCAACAAGAACGAAAGCTGTTGTCGCCGAGACTGTGGAACCCTCTTCGGGTGCTGTAGGGCGTCATGTAGGGCGCCACGACTACGAGAAGATGATATCTGGGCAGCCGTGAGTCCCACATGCATGGAATGCATTTTCCGCCTTTGCTGACAAATGTAAGGTACGACTGTCTAGCCCCAGCACTGATTGACTTGAGAAGACGTGCATGTCGGATAACACTCAAGTATAACAGCAACCTCCCTCCAGAGCCTCCGCCTGTGGCAGAGTCATCCTTCCGAAATACTCTGCTCCGAGAGATCTTTGGGAAGATCGGTGAGTCCCCACGGGTCGAGACCCCTTTGACAGTTGGGTACGGCTGCAACATTGAGGTCGGAGATGACTTTCTCGCTCAATCGAAGTAAGTGCTTCCTTACCCGTCGTGTTTCCCGCATTCCTGGAAATCTGACCAAGGTAGTCTCGTGATTCTTGACAATGCAATGCTCAAAATCGGCCACCGCGTTTCCTTCGGTCCATCTGTAACGATCATGACGGCGACGGACGGTAAAGGACCCGCCGATTCATGGCGGCGGCAGTGTGCTCAGCCAGTCTTTATCGGAGACGACTGTTGCATCGGCGCAAACGTGACCATCTTTCCAGGAGTATCAATTGGAAAAGGCTGCAAGATTGCTGCTGGAAGTTTTGTGCGAAACGACATACCAGATTTCTCAGTTGCATTGGGAGGACCGGCCAAAGTTGCGCCAAAGACGTCGAATTTGGGTTGTCGACGACTCTCAGAAGCTGTCTTCTCTACCACCAAAGAACTTCATGGTAGTTGGCTCACGAAGCTGTCCTAGTCGGATGCGACAGTTGGCGAAGCTACAGCCGATGGACCTTGGTCGCGTGACGACTAAGGAATCCGCTGGCATCGGTAACTTGTCAGAGCCTCCATTGCGGGTTTCTCCGCTGTTGAGCTGATGCGGTCATGCCGACATCTGGGCTGATCAAGAAGCTCTTGACATTCGCTTGGTGGTGGGCCTCCTAGCGAGTCTGTCGGCCCTGCATTCCGCCAGAAGTGGGCCAAAAGGAAAACGGGATTCTTCCCGAGCGCTCGCCCAGCATTGTCTTCCGGACTTCAGCCGAGACAGACGCGGTCCTGGTCAATAGCTACCAGGGTGCTTTGTCTTGGGCAATTCTCCGCTTGGTCTTCAGTTAGCTTTGGTGTTCAGGGGTACGCGGTCTTCCTCTGGACCGCGACTCACGCGTCTCTTGGCTTCGCTGGGCGGATGCCGCGACACCCAGATCTACGGCCCGTTCTATCTCCGGATGTAGCTATTCGAGTACGAACAGAACGGCGCTGTTCCGAGGGCAGCTTCCGAGCCTGATTGTCCATGAAGTCCCCGACCCGACCTGACGGTTGCTTGGCGCCGAGTGGCTCGATGTCGCCAGCCCGGTTTGGAGAAGTTAAAAGTGGAACAGTATGTCTTCTTGGGCATGAATGCCCGCTTGAGCGCATGATGGCCGCATCACTCCAGTAAGTTGCAGTCTTTAGAATGAGATTCACATGAAACGTTTCGGCCTAGAGCGCTGACTATGGGACTCTAGACCAGCAAAAGTCGCCCATTACTAGCCAAGTCGAATGGATGCAGCACTGCCAACACCATCATGATCTAGCTTGCTGCCATTGCAGCCGTCGCAACATTCTACCCACTGGCAATGACACACGAATCTTGCGTACTTATTCTCCTCATATGTCGGACTCCCGCACAACCCGCATCAACGGTTGCTGAGGGCGACAGTCCTCCGACCTGACCATGTTGGCGCTTCCAGCTGCCATTCGGTGCTACGCCAAGCTAGAAGGGCCGTATGTCAACCCCGGTCTGCATCGCGGAGACCCCACAAGCTGACATCCACACCTAAGGTGAGCGGCATGGCATCGTGCCCCCTTTACCGCAGTCCGCGCGCAGCAATTGCGATGTCTAGAACCTTTGTCCCACTGAAGCTGAGATGGGGGTGGAATCTCTGGGGTTGGATGGATTCTCCGGGGCTGGGCCACAGTGTTTCGGGCAACCCACTCGCTGGTTCAACTCTGACGACATGAAAACCAACAGTGGTACGGTTTCTTGGCCTCGGCCGCGTCGTTACCCAAGACGCGATTGCGATTTAAGTCCCGGGTGCTCCCTCGAATCTCAAGCCGACGCTGACTCGCTTGTCTCTCACCAATCTCATCGACTTTCCAAAATCCTTCCGTATTGTTTGGCGACCCCCACATCAGCGTTGACATGAAGCAGCCGTCAGGTGGAGAAGCCAAGGCCGTTGGTCATGAATTGGCCAGTGTTCTTCCCAACGATGGCATTCCATGGTGGAAGAAGAGCCATCTGATCAAGCTCAACTTCTGCATCGTCTCCTTCATGCTGTTCACCAGCTCAAACGGCTTCGATGGCTCTGTCATGAACGGCTTCCTGGCCTTGTCTCAGTGGAAAGACTTCATGGGCAATCCCACAGGTGCATGGCTTGGCTTCATCAACGCTATGTACTCTCTCGGAGCAGTCATTGGCTTTCCGCTCACCGCGATGCTTTGCAACCGCTGGGGCCGCAAAATCGGCCTTTGGCTCAGCGTGTTCATCTCCTTGGTGGGCACTGCGCTGCAAACCGCTGCTCCGAATCAAGCTGCGTTCATCACCGCCCGTTTCTTGATGGGCGTTTCCCAGGGTCTTTCAGTTGGAGCGCCCCTGTTGATCGCCGAAAACGCGTTCCCCACGCACCGTGGAATTGCTTCAAGCATGGTCGGTCAAGCGATATCTTTGGACCTGATCTTGAGTCACCTAAGCTAACGAGAGAAAAGTACAATTCGGGCTGGTACGTCGGTGCAATTGTTGCTGCGTGGGCGGTACGTCGTTAACTCTGTTCATTCGTCTCATGCAGCTAAAGACTAATGTGTGATAGACCTTTGGCACAAGGAACATGGAGGGCTCAGCAGCCTGGCGTATTCCCTCTGGCCTGATGGCGCTTTTACCCTTGATGACTGTGCCTGCTCTGTTTCTCATGGATGAGTCCCCCCGATGGCTGGTATCTATGGATCGCGCGGACGAGGCAAGAATGAATCTTGCTAAGGCCCACTGCGGTGGCGATATCAATGCACCTCTTGTCACATTCGAAATGGTCGAGATTGAGGAGACTCTGAAGGCCGAAAAGCTTGCTAATGACAGCACATCCTGGGCTGATTTGTGGTCTACTCCTGGAAATCGTCATCGCCTTTGGATCTCTGTCTCGCTGGGCATCTTTGCCCAATGGTCTGGTAAGTTAAGTACCGGTTGAAGTCACTACACAGAATAGGACTAATAAGAGCATCGTGTAGGAAATGGAGTGGTATCGTATTACTTGGCGATCATTCTGGAGTCTGTCGGTATTACCTCAGTCACGGATCAGACACTCATCTCCGGATGCCTTCAGATCTGGAATCTTATTTGGTCCGCGGCGGCTGCCATCTGCGTCGACAAAGTTGGGCGCAAAGCTTTGTTCATGGCTAGTGGTATTATCATGCTCGTCTCGTACATCATTGTCACGGGTCTATCGGGAAGCTTCGCGACTAGCGGGAATGGTCCCACTGGAATTGCAGTTGTTCCATTTTTGTTCATGTAAGTCTTAACGCGTTCTACCTCTATTGTTATCCTTTGCTAATGTGTCTACAGCTACTTCCTCGGATACGATATTGCCCTCACACCCCTGGTGATCTCATACCCCGTTGAGATCTGGACGTACCAGATGAGAGCTCGCGGACTGGCAGTCTGCCAGATGGTCTCGCTTGGGGCCATCTTCTTCAACACCTTCATTAACCCTATCGCCCTGGACGCCATTCAGTGGAAGTACTATTTTGTCTTCGTTGCGATTTTGGTGGCAATGCTGGTGACGGTATGGTTCACTTACCCTGAGACTCGAGGACGAACACTCGAAAGCATCGCCTGGCTGTTTGATGGAGATGAGGCAAACGTTGGTATTGCCACCGCTGAGAACACACTCAAGAGCACCAAACAGCATATTGAGGACCATACTACGGACGAATCTCAGGAGAAGCAGTAATTGAAATTGCGAAACACTCGAAGAACTAACACATGCAACCACGCATGACGTGCAGCAATTAGAAATCAGAGTTGGCGATAAAAGGCTTGATTAAATTCCATTTTCCGAATTCCTCTTAATAATGCTTCTATGACACGGCCAAGTGTTGCAGGTCTTTTTGTAAAAGCACTCAGGCTCTAATCTGCCTATCTGAATCTTCCTTTCTCTTGTTCGCGCCTCTGAAGCCATCAGCTTGGGAGAACCAGCTTACCATCAGCATCTAGATATTCCTTAGCAATCACATCAACTGCTCGTCTCAGCCTCGTCACAGATTCTCGAATCTCTTGCTCGGTGGCAATGAAAGGTGGCGACACCACAACTGAATCCATCTTCCAAGTTCCGGGGAACCCCATGTTCTTCAGCACAAGAACGCCCTGGTTCTCGACCGCTTCATCCACCACTCGATGTGAAAAGTCATCGCCCATCGGGAAAGGTGTGCGCGTCGCCGGATCGCGCATGAACTCAACAGCCCACAGGAGCCCACGACCGCGGATGTTGCCTGTCAGTGGGTGTTGACCAAGCTCTTCGTGCAACAGCCTCTCAAGAAGCTCGCCCTGCTTTCTCACATTTGACAGAAGGTCTTGCTCCCTGATGATCTTCTGAATTGCGAGCGCGGCTGCACATGATGTCGGATGTGCCTGGAATGTGTGTCCGCCTGCCAGCGCGCCTTGTGGCGTTGCAATCGTGTCGAAGATGCGTTGGTGAACTAAGACTCCAGAAACCGGGATAAAACCACCACCGAGCGACTTTCCGATCATTTGCAGATCAGGCCCGCTAATTTCCTCTTGCTGCCAGGCGTGAAGAGTGCCTGTCCTACCCATCCCACATAGAACTTCGTCAAGGACCAGCAATGCCCCATACTTGTCGCATATCTCTCGTACAGCCTTGAAGTAGCCCTTGACTGCAGGAACGGAAGCAAGTGTTGATCCTGCAACGGTTTCGGCGACAAAAGCTGCGACCGTTTCAGGCCCAAGACGCTGGAACTCTGCCTCAAGCTGGTCTACCAGTCGCTCGAGATATGCTTCGTCAGACTCGTCGTTGAGCTTGCCGCGATAGGAGCAGCAGGCATCCACGAACGACACATTCTCAGACATCCAGTGCCGATAAATGTCACGGCGGCCCTCGTGTCCTGTGATACACAAAGCACCGAGGGTATTGCCGTGATAGCTCTGCTTCCGTGCGATGAAGTTGATACGTTGCTTCTCTCCCTTCGCAGACCAATACTGAGTAACCAGCTTCAGCATAGCCTCGGTTGCTTCACTACCTGAGCCTAGGAAAATAGCTTTGCTGAGACCGCCAGGATTGCCTTCAAGTATGTACGAGGCCAGCTCTTCCGTCGTATCTTCACAAAACCCGCCACCTGAGAACAGGTAGCCTATTTTGTTGAGTTGTTTGGTAACGGCTTCAGCTACCTCAGGTACATTATGCCCAAGACAGGCTACGCCAGGCCCTCCCGTGGCGTCGATAATGGTTCGCCCGTCATCAAGGGTCAAAGTCGTTCCTGAAGCTGAGACTATGCGCAGAGGCTTTTGAGAGAAGGAGCGGTGGAAGATGCTTGAAGTTTGGAAAAAGTCGTTTAGAGCCATTGTAGAAGAGAGTATAGTTTATGAATGCAGTTCAAGCCAAGCGCTTCGGCCTGAGTATGTGGCCAGGGTTGGCAAGTTTTAGGGAGAATAGATGGAGCGTGATAACCTCGGTGCCAACCAAATTTATCATCTGAAATGCAGAGCGATGTCGGTGAATGAACAGAAATACCGTAAGGCTCCATCAACAACGAAGTCATAATTTAGACGGAAAATTGCTTCTGCCACCGGCGATCTTAAGCGCCCCCCCCGACAATAGCCAATCAAGAAATGCGCGCCGGAACCGCTCTAGATCTGGGGTAAGCTCTTAATGTTGGGCACCTGCTGGCAAGGGGAGCCTTGTCGCCGATGACATGCTTTATCGTGCGAGATACGACCCCAGCTGTACTTTTATCGCATCAGCCAATCAAAAAATGCCCGCCAGAACCGCCCGGCTAAACGCAGGCGGGAATGCCCTCAATTCTGCAGCCGTGTAGACTAGGCAATGGTCTTCACCGCGATACGGTGACTGCTTTGACCGCTGTTGGAGAGGCGGGGTTGATGATCGAAAGCTTAGGTTCAGAGGATGAGGGGCTGACACGGCTACTCGATTCAAAGGAGCAATGTTGGTAACGTTCAGGACGCATCTCCGATAAAGCGGAGCAAACTTATCTGCATTGCAAGGGCTCCGGCCTGAACTGTACCGAGAGATAAGACCTAGAACCACCCTACGCCGTATCGCTCAACACTTCAATTACTTATTCGATGGTCCTTATGAGACGTGAATTCCGCCACCTTCGTGAAACATGTGTAGATGAACACTTTTCCCCTTCTTTCTTTTGGTCATCTGCTTTGACCCAGGCGATCAATAACGTCTTGGTGTGTTGGCTCGTAAAGCAACTCAGTTCTGGTCGTTAGGCAAGACTGAATGACGTCCGTCGATATGTCTGACTCACTACGTATACCGCATGAGGGTTCTCTCGAACCAAAAAGAGCCATGGACAAGGCAGGCCCGCAAGTTGACTTCGAAGACGGCGATGTCCAGAGTGGCCATGTGGACGCATCCGACCACACCCACCGACGACTGAAGCCCCGGCATATTCAGCTGATTGGAATCGCTGGCACGATCGGCACTGCGTAAGTACCAATGAATTAGCCTGACAGGCAAAATAGTTCTCTCTAACATGGCTGACGATAATAGGCTATTTGTCAACATTGGAAAGGGATTGCTGAGTGGCGGTCCAGCAAGTCTGTTCATAGCGTACTGCTTATGGTAAGAGCGTATCGTTCACGAGTTAACTGTAAACTCGAGCTGATGGATACAGGTGTCCCGTTGTGCTTTCTATTTCCCTCTGCATGTCAGAAATGGCGACATACCTGCCAGTTTCTTCGCCTTTTATTCGCTTTGCTGGCCGATTTGTCGACGAGTCTTTCGGCGTTGCAGCGGGCTATAATTTCTTCCTGTTTCAGGCATCGCTTTGTGAGCAAACACCTTTGGTCAATTTCCCTGACTACGGCTAACAGATCACCGCAGTGCCATTTGAAATCACTGTCTGCAATGTTGTGATACGATACTGGACCGAGGCCATACCAGTTTGGGCCGTCTGTCTCGTCTTTCTCGCGCTCTACGCCATCCTCAACTTTGTTGCGGTAAAGTTCTTCGGCGAAGCAGAGTTCTGGCTTTCCCTCGGAAAGGTCATTCTTATTGTTGGCCTAATCTCCTACACATTTGTCGTCATGGTTGGCGGTAACCCAAGGCATGATACGTTCGGTTTTCGCTACTGGTACGACCCTGGTGCATTTCGGGAACTCCATCGGGAGGGCTCTCTTGGCCGCTTTCTTGGTTTCATGTACTGCCTCATCCAAGCTGCCTTCGTCATCGCTGGTCCTGAGTACGTCTCAATGACCGCAGGTGAGACCGAGAACCCAAGAAAGGTCCTTCCGAAGGCGTATAGGTCGATATTCTGGCGGCTGACAACTTTCTTCGTTCTCGGATCTCTTGCTGTTGGCATCGTCGTGCCGTCTGATGACCCAAAGCTGAAAGAGGCGTATTCGAGCAGCAAGGGAGGCGCCGCTGGATCACCATATGTGCTGTCGATGGATATCCTAGGCATTCCTATCTTGCCTCACATTGTCAATGCCTTGATCTTGACATCCGCCTTCAGTGCTGGCAATAGCACAACATACTGCGCAACACGAACTCTGTACGGCATGGCTCTTGAAGGCAAAGCCCCTCGCTTCCTAGCCAAGTGCAACAAAGCCGGCGTGCCTTACTACTCCGTTGCGGTTGTCATGTGTTTCGGCGGTCTCTCCTTCCTGCAGGTTTCCAACTCGACAGCGGTGGTTCTCAACTGGTTCGTCTCTTTGGTCACAGCCTCTCAGCTGATCAACTTCTGCGTCATCGCCTTCACCTTCACACGTTTCATGAAAGCATGCAGCGCCCAAGGAATTTCCAGAGACTCACTGCCTTATAAAGCACCGTTCCAACCGTACACGACTTGGTTTGCGTTTACTTGCTGCTCTGTCATGATCCTAATCGCTGGATACAGCATCTTCATCGACGATAACTTCACTGTCCCAGATTTTCTCTTTCAATACATGATGGTTGGCGTGTTTCCGGTGGTGTTTGCTTTCTGGAAGGTATTGAAGAAGACGAAGTGGCTGAAGCCTCATGAGGTCGATCTTACGACCGGCGTATGGGAAATTGATGTTTACACTGAGAACTTTGTGCCCACGCCTTCGAAAACAGCGTTTACGCGAGCTCTGGATAAGGTGTTTAGTTAATTGTCTGGATAGACCAGTTTCTGAAGTGTACTTAATTATGACAATGTTTCAATGATTGCCTCCCATGTGAGGGGCTTACCTTCGCCAGCTGTCGGCGAGAAATACGACCTCAAACGATCGAAAGCTTCCACTGCCTCCTGTCCAAAACGTCACGCCAATCGACTTCCTTCTTTGACAGTCGAAGTTGCCAAACCTCCTCAAGAACCCTCAGCGCACAATCGTAGTTGTAGAGATTTCGGGATACCACAATTGACTTCATCTTTGTTCTTATCGCCTCGATGTCGCCCGGGTGGCTAATCTCTCCACCACAGATGAAAAGGGGGAAGAGCAAAGAGCTCTCAACAAGACTTTTGTGGGGGATTTTGCGTAGTCTTTCAATAATACCTTGAGCCAGCGAGGGAGCCTTGGTCTGAAACTCAGTGCTGCCTGGAAAGTTGCGACGCACTACTCGATGAAGATGAAGTAAGGCGGCATTGCGGTACATCTCGGCAAGGTCGACTAAACCCTCAGACCGGTCAGCGGTGTCGCATTTCCAACACAGCAACTCCTCTTCCAGCCTCAGCGCCCTCTCCCGAAAAGCACTCTTGATGAACTCCTCCTGAAGATGCGACTGTATCATATGAGCATTGAGCACGCTGGTCTCTGAGATAAGGAACAGCAGCCGAGATCCAACTCCAAATAAGCTGTCTGGGGGCTCCCTCTGTCCAAAGAACCAATAATGCCCTGCCACCAGGAGAGGCCGAGTATCTGCGGCCACCGCTGCCATGATGTCATGGTAAGCGAAACTGCGTAGAAGCCATTGGCCCTCAAAGGAGGAAAACGGACTGGTATCCCACGTCGCATCTCCCTTGTGGCAGACAGACCGCATCACTTCATTGGCGCCAGTGAGATGTGTCCACCATTGCTTGGTATCGCCAGATATGCTTTCCAGGGCACACTGTACCAGACAACAGGCCATCTCAATCTCCGGCTCTCGCTTAGCGGATGAGATCAAGGTTGAGAGTGATCGCAACGCCCTTCCCCGGCATTGCAGAGCTAGCCTTTCGTAAGAAGCCTCCAACTGGGCCAGATGGGTCGATGACCAAGCTATGATAGTGTCGAGGAAGGCTGGCGAGTCCATGGCAAGTGGCAGGAAGACCGATATGAAGCAGTTGTTTTCCAAATTTGTAGTGATCAATGCAGCGAGGGTTTGGGTGTAATATCGCAGCACCACCCTTCTTTGAGCCGCGAAATCTTCCGGAATCTGGGCGCTACCATGTTGCAGCCAAAAGGCTGAGATGTCCGGAGTCTTGGTAGTCAAAGAAGCAGACGGGCCACGTGGTTCGGCGGAGGGGTCTTGAGGGACCGACTTTCGTGGGCGACCGCGTTTTCGCGGCTGTTTTAGATCCTCTCTGCGGCAAATGAAATTCAGGCGGCTACATGCGCCGCAGATGGGATAGACCTGATCGCATTTCTTCTTGCTGTTCACTCATGTTGGCCAAGTCGTCGACGCGGGGAATGAACACTGAGACCCACCGATCGCGACAAGTCAGGCAGCCGTTGCGTAGGCGTTTTCGCGACATGCTTGCTTCAACTTCGCTAGTCATGGTCTTGACCTATTGCTGCGGAAAGCTGATGATGCGACTGCCAATTGAAGACCAAGACTGAACGGCCAAAACACCAGACTTTGGAGGGGTAAAGTTGGGTTCATGCAAGCCTTATCATCAGCAGCCTTCGGGGCTTATCTATCTAACTAAGCGACATTGCAGCTACTGAGTCCTTTTTTCTTACTGCGCGAGGAGTCGAGCCCTGAACCTTGCGCACCTTGTTAGCTTCCACTCTCTCAGAGCCACCCACTATTGAGAGCCCACGTCGAAGGACAGTTGCTATCAGTAAGATTTCTTCGCCATGTGTTTCTTTTTCATAATGCCACTCTAATTCTTCTAGACAATTATGACGCGTGGAAGGCGTTCACTCACCAGCCTGACCTAAGTACCGGACGCAGCTGGCAGGTCTTCTGGCACGCGTCGTGGCTCATTCCGGCCGACCCTAAATGGGCCTCGCCTTTCTACGAACCGTTCTCGCACAAGTCACGGGAGATGTGCCATCCACGCTATTCTAATTCTGACGTTCAATTACCGAATCAGCGGAAGATCTACTGTCTCAAATCCGGTGGCTTTCCACTAGGACAAGTTAGTGCCAGCACGCCCCTGGCCTTGACTAAACCAAAGTACAGCTGAGACGCCGGGGGCCCGAGGGATGGCATCATTGTTTCCTTGGTCTCCCTTGATATTCAAACCTTTATTGTCAATCTTCCTTGTCTTCCTGTCAATGAACACTTGAGAGGCCCATCATCCATGTCGTGATGCCACACTCCGCCGCCGACAGAAACCTCTGGCTGGCCTATGCCAACGCAGTCAAGGAGGCCATCCAGTTTGAGCCAACGCATGGTACTGCCCTGTACCTCTCCAGCAAGGCCCAGAAAGGACCCTTTGCTTCACCACGGATACCTCTGGAATACACCAATGCCGGCATCTATGAAGCTGCGAATAATCATCTGCGAACAGGAGACCTTTTCTATCACCCCGATTCTCGAGATTCTTATGTGAAGTCTCTCAGAACGTGAGTCGCTTGGCACTGAGAATAGGTGAAACTGCTCAGCTGATCGCCTTGTTATAGCTTTCTCCAATCAGTTGATGCCGTAAGCGAGGTCTGCCAATCCGCTGCTGAGTGCGCGCTTCAACTGACATGCACATCTACAGGGTGCCAGGGGTGACGTTCACATCAGCATCGAGAGTTGTATGAGGGAGCTCGAAGATAGCCTTGAAATCTACGAGAAATCCGCTGATAAGGCACGCCGGACATTCAAAAAGCACTCGGATGTGGGCATGACTGGTGATTCGACCTTTTCGCAATGGCACCAGACTAATGCGCCGGCCTTTTGCAACTCTATTCGAGATGTCGAGGTTGCATCTGATGCTCTTCTAGCTGCAGGAAGCGTGCTCATTGGGCCGCGAGCGCAGAAGTGGAATCAAGACTTGAGAAAGCTCCTGTACGCAATGATGTCAGAGCAAGAGATACCAGGGTGAGCCAGAACCAGATGTTCACGATATATAAGTCCTGGAGCTGACAGAAAAAAAGGATGACAATGCCGATTGACATGGACTTTACCCTCAGATCAGGCGAGAAGGCTCAGAAACTGCTCAACAAAATCAAATTGCGTAAGAAGGCAGGTCCGTCAAAAGTTGTGGCTTGCGTCCCCGCGTTCTATTGCCCCGACTACGAGAATGTGGTCAGGGATTGGATCGGCGCGGGCCGTCGCGATGAACCGGGTGATAGATTATACGTGCGTTACGCAGAAGGAGAAATAGCCGACGAGGGCGGGTTCGGACATGAAGAGCAGGGCAACAGTTTCAAGTTCACCTACCCACCATGGCTCTCATTCTATGTCGATGGACACGAGTTGCCTTTCAAGGCTGTCATGCAGGACAGCGATGTGGACATCACCATATCTTTTGACAACCTAAGAATTGTTAAAGTCGCCCCAGGCGCATGGTAAGTCCTCGTTGATCCACTTCCTCCTTGGAAAAACAAGGTCTGAATTATCTCAACCAGGAATTTAGAAAACCTTAGTTCATCATATCCTCGGATGAAGGCAGGCCTTTCTACGGACACAAAGAAAATCGCACAACCTCACAGACTCGTTGTGATCAATAATCTGGTCTTGAGGATTTTATTCAGTGGTCGAGTCGTTGCAGAGGTTGCAAAGCAGCTGAACAGAATACAGTACTACGGAGGATTTCTGAATGTCTTGGGAGTCTCTGCAGCAATGGACCAAGACAGGAGCACGGATCAGACATCACATACAGCCACGTGGAATGCTGAAGATGGTGTCCTTGAGGTCATCCCAACCGTCTATGGAGGCTTCGCAACATTCATTGGGACGGTTGGCAAAGCGCTTTGAACATAATCTTATTAAAGACGACATTACATCTACGTAGTATACTCTTGTATAACACTGCGTGGCTCGACATACTTACCAAGGGGCTTGTAATCCAGATCATATCCAAATGCCCTTGGTCCACCAATGTCTAAACCGGCCTGAGTCTCTGTCCATCGTGGCGAACAAGTGATACCGATGACCGTGACTCGATACCCGTACTTAAATTCGGGAACTCCAAGGGCTCTTCCTGACTCGTTGTCCAAGATGGAGATCAAGTCCGGAACGGCCGCCAATATGCTAGTCTTCCCATCCTCGCTTGTATGCTCAGCCAGTATGTTCTCGTTCTTGAAAGGAACCTTAAGCATTCCACCTTGAGCTACGGCAGAAGCTCGGTCTTTCACACTGGCTGCCTCATCCTCGTCGCCGCTTTCGAAAGCAGCAATGTGAACCTCGCCGTAAGAGTGGCCCTTGAATAGACGACGCTCAACACGCATGATCTTGCCCCTAAACAAGACCTTGGCTGCTTCAGAGCCGCCAGCTTCATTGATGATAGATTCGGCAACCGTGCTCATTGTATTTGTTGCTTGGCATAGGGATACGCATCTTCCGATGCGCCAAGCGAGGGACACGGTGTTGAGAACGCCGAACTTCTTGACTTTATCAGACGTGGTCGGCTTCGCAGCCATTCCTACTCGAGAACCCATCTCGGAGCAGGATGCGCGGAGAGCACGGTCGACGATCTCATCGTTGGGTGCCCTCGTCATGATGATTGTCTTGCCGTCGCCTGAGTCAATCGCACACGGAACTAATTCCAAAGGTGCGTGGACTGCCAAGGTCGTTTGCCAGTAGGTTGGGTAGGCTCGACCCATCCAGTCTCCATCAATGATGGGGCTGTCAAAGAACCTCGAGGAACCAACCAGGAAGGGTTCGAGGCCATTGGCGCCACCGATCTCGAGACCCATCACTGCATCAAACTTGTCATGGCGCATGTACTCCATCAAAGCTCGGAAGGCGTCTACTGTTTCGATAGACTGTAGCCGTTCAATGGAAACAGCAGGAGATCCCATGTGACCTTTCATCTCAGTTAGCATCAGCCAGTATTGGCTGACGTTGGCGTCGACTTACCACCCCAGTAGATAAGGTCCTTCTCTTTCAGTGAGGAAGGCTCAATGACGCGCATCGTGTGTCCGTCTCGAAGCATGTTCCGTAGCTGTATCTTGGAGGCTGCTGGACTTCCACCTCCAGCACAGCCAAGAACGTAGCAACCGTCGGCAAGATAGTCCAAGTCCGTTTCGCTGATGATCCACTCCGCGATGCCGTCCTTGTTGACCTTGATTTCGGGCTTGTAGGAAGATGGATCGACCTTCTCCTCTTCCTTTGTAGCACGGGTCAAGTCTTTGCTGGCCTCCGTTTGCTCTTCTCCAAAATCCTCGTCCGCGAGTTCACCGGCATCGTCCAGCTTCGCATGTAGATCGATATCACCAACTGCCTTGACCAAAGTCCGGACCTGGTTGGCCACATATTGCAAAGGCATTGTCTCGACCTCGGCAATTTTGATGCTTTCAGGGATAGCTCCAGCAGCAATAGCCCGCTCAATCGCTATCTTCTTGGCGTTGTCAATAGCCTGACCTTCTGTCTGGTGCGTGGTGCCTTGCACGATGTCAACCGCACCGCAGACTCTCGCAATGGCGGCACCAACGGCATTGGCAACGTCGTGGAATGGTGGCCGAATCAACTTCGACGCTCCCTTGAGACTGTCCGGCGATAGTATGGCGCCGCCACCAACGAGGAGGACTGGGACGGGATCCGGCGACGTTTTGATGACATCTACAGCCCCTTCAAGAAGAGCTTTGATCCGAGATATTGCCTCTTCTACGAAGCTGACCTCCAAACTCTTCACCTTATCGGTCGCACCAACGACTGCTTTACCTGCGGCTACTGCCACGTCCGTTGTGGTGCAGACATCGCCTCCAAAGACAAGTGCACGACTCAAAAGCTCAAGTCCCACAGACTCTGGACCGACTTTGACCTTGCCATCCACAGTTCTGACAATGGAGCCGCCACCGAGACCGATCGAGTGAAGATGCGGCATGGAATAGTTGACTCGGACGCCGGCAACAGTAACATACGCGGAAGCTTGTCTCGGCATGCCTGAAGGAAGTAAGACGCCGACGTCCGACGTCGTGCCACCGATATCGACAACGATCGCGGAACTATCACCGCCAGAATCTAGGCCGGCAAGGTACGCTGCGCCTCGCATCGAGTTCGTCGGTCCACTCGAAAAAGTGCGGATAGGAATCTTCGCCGCTGATGCAGCGTCCAAGATAGTGCCGTCATTTTGGGTGAGGAATAAGGGACACGTCAGATTGAGTCTCTTGATAGCCAAGCGAAACCTGCTGACCGTCTTTCTCGCGTATCGCAGAATGGCGCCATTCAATATGGCTGCGTTCTCTCGCTCGATGAAGCCGATGCTAGCGCTGGCCTCTTTGCTGCACACCACATCGATCCCGGGAACCTCGCGGAGGATAATATCGCGGACCTTCTCTTCTTGGCCGAAAACCTCATCGATAGGCGAATAGACGCCCGAAATGACGACGGCCCCAACACCACTTTCGCGGATCTTGGCGCACTCAGCGACAACCTGGGCTTCGATGACCGGTGCTTCCTGGGAACCGTCGATGTGAAGACCTCCATCGACAATACCGACATACGATTTGAGCACGGCTGCCAGATCTGGCGGGAACTCGGCAAAGGCTGGAACCTCACGAAGGAAAGACTTGCTCAGCCGGAGGACACCGACTTTCTGGAGACGCCGGACATCGCGCTCAATAACAGCGTTGATGAAATGCGTAGTTCCAATTGTGACGCTGGCTATGCGCTCCGGAGAGTTTGTGAGATCGGCTGCAGCAAGAACGGTGCGTACTGCGGTCTCGATACCGGAGGTTGCGTCAGGGGTTGTTGGGGTTTTGAAGTGAGCTAGAACGCCACGGCTTTCGGTGTATTGAAGACTCAAGTCTATTGCGACAGCATCGGTGTTTGTGCCTGTTCTCATCCGATCAGCAAACATTCTTCATTTGTCATGCAGCTCACAATAAGGTAGCTTACCGCCGACATCGACGCCGATGCGTACAGTTCTGCGAGAGGGGGGCATTTCTCCCATGATGGTGGTCGACTTCAGAGATTGATAATCGTGCAGCCTTCTGGCAGGGTGGTTAGAGAGCTAGGTTTCTCATTTAAACCCATGCGGTTTGAAACGACGATCTCGCAGAAGAATTACCCCGAAGATGTAATTACGTGACTTGGTTACAAGATGTCGTGTCGTCGGAGATCATCCAACCGGCCGCGCGGGTCTGCCAAAGCGGATAAGCGGGTAAATGGAACTGAGACCAGAACCGTTTACCTGGGCTACTAGATCATTGTCTGCGTAGGCTTGCAACATCAACCATAAGAGAAGAGATACTGAGGGATATTCAGGCAGGTACAAGCGCGATGGTTCTCCAAAGGCATGCAGCTAATCATCCCGGCTGTCAGATGCCGAGGGGAGCCATGCGGGGTAGACTGGGTTATCCTGGGATCCTGGTGTTCGACAATTGCCTGAAGTTGCTCTTATCACCGGTGACCCCACAGACGGCGGTAAACTATGATAACAATCGCACAAGACGTTTGGTCTGAAGCTTTAGAGTTGGAGTCGTGACCCCAATGATAAGAGCCCATTCATCCGTTATTCATCCGTTCTCAGGACCTGCGCGCGCGATGCGAGCTTTATCTGTGGAGGCATGATGAAAGTGGCCCGGCATCAGGTGGGCGCGAATGCAACGTCCCCTGGGGCGATAGCGTGCGGTCATGGTAGAATACCGTCCGAAGTGTGCGGGTGGATGCTTGTGATCTCTTGGTTAAGCAGTTCCATTAAACAGGACGCATGCCCTCCGAATTCCTTCCGAACGACCCAACCTGTCGGGACTGCGAATTGCAAAATGGGCCTCAACGGTGTTCTCCGATGGCTGCGGCTGCCCGACACAGATGTAGCCGAGTCCAACATCTGGATCAATGAAGATCTTCGGCCAATGCCTCCAGATCGTAGGAGATGGACAACTTCAACATTTATCTCTTTCTGGCTGACCAACCAAGTTGCTAGTTAGTGTTCCCTGGCTACCGCGCTGTGTTGATAGCTGACTGATCTGACGTAGTTTCCAATTGGCAACTTGGTGCATCTCTCGTTGCAGCTGGTCTTTCTGTCTGGCAAAGTGTCATCGCCATTATCATTGGTAAAATCATCATCGCTGTTGTGGCCATTGCGAACGGGTGTGTGGGTGCAGAATGGCACATTGGGTTTCCCGTTGTGTCGCGTTACATCTGGGGTGTCTATGGACAGTATCTCATTCTGATTCAAAGAATCATCTTGAGTCTGGTATGGTTCGCCGTCCAGTCATGGACCGGTGGTTTAACCGTGGTCAACTGGTCAGTGTTGCTACACATAACATCAACTTCATCGTTCTAACTGGAGAATTCAGTCTATCAGCAATCTTCCCATCCTTCGAGTCGCTCGGCAATGTGTTTCCAGAGAACTCACACCTCACAACCAAGGACTTTATTGGGTGGATCATCTTCAATGTCCTGCTTATCCCAATTCTATACATTCGACCCGAGCGTATCCAGAAAGTTCTCCTGGCGTTCAACATCATCTCGTCGGCGACTCTGGTGTCAATCATGATCTGGGCCCTAGCAACTGCGGGTGAAGCAGGATCATTGGTACGACAAGGCTCAAAGTCAATGACATCTAGCGAGCTTGGATGGCAAATCGTCCACGGAATCACAACCGTTATCGGGAGTATTGCCGTGGGCTTGACTAACCAGCCTGACTACTGCCGTTTCGCCCGTCGCCCAGGCGATCAGATCTTTGGGCAGTGGTTCAGCATCATCTTTTTCGGAGCCATCTTCCCAACATTCGGATGCCTCGCTGCTTCCGCCACGGGGGTCATCTATGGCGAGCCGATCTGGAACCCACCCCTGATCGTCCAAGCCTGGCTTGATAACAATTACAATGCCAAAAGCCGGGCCGGTGCTTTCTTCGCTGGCCTCGGTCTTTTGTGTATTCAGCTGAGCATCAACTCCGTGGATAATGCGTTCTCGGCCGGCATGGACCTTGCTGGCTTATTCTGTCGCTACATCAATATCCGGCGCGGCGCTTACATTGGCCTGGTGCTCAGCATCGCGTTGTGCCCCTGGGAGCTTTTATCCTCTGCGTCCGTCTTCATTTCGGTGCTCTCCGCGTACAGTGTTTTTCTCGGACCTGTCATTGGCATTCAGATCTGCGACTACTTCATCATCCGCCGGCGCAAGATCAAGCTGTCGGACCTCTATCATCCTAGGTCAGATGGATCTTTCTACTACTGGAAAGGCATCAACCCACGCACCTTCATCGCCTGGGTGTGTGGTTTCGCGACTCAGCTGCCTGGCTTCGCAGCCAGTGTCACTCCCAACAGCGTCCGTGTGGCCGATGCTTGGATCAATCTTTACTATCTCGCCTTCCCTCTTGGTTTCGCCATATCGTTCTTACTGCACCTCGCTATCAACACCGTCTGGCCACCTCCAGAGGCTGGTGTAATTGATGAAATGGACTACTATGGGACATTTACTGAGGAAGAAGCAAGGAAAATGGGCGTGGTTACACTTGAGACGGAGATTATTGAAGGTTCACCGAAAGCTGTTGAAGCAAGTGGTTTCGACCAGGGTGCACGTGGTTGGCTTAAGTCAATGCTGAAGTAGTTGAAGAAGGCATACAATGTCTTTGCAATCTTGATGCCTAGGTAGACTTCTGGTTAGGTTCGCACCAGATATTTGAATTGAAGGAAAGCAACACACTCTGCGGCCACGTTGTATCTTTCTCTCTTTGACTCCCCTGTCCATGCTTTATGTATGACTGTACAAATATATAGCTCATTCAGAAACCCAGCATCAAGTCTTTTGACAGACGGGAATCTCCATATCCGCTAGTACTGGTCGATGATCCGAGTAGTAGACCCCATCGTCAAAACGATTGGACAGCACACCAAAGTTGTGAAACTCAATCCCTGTTGGATTCAAGACGAACAGGTGGTCAATGATCGTGGGCTCTGCCTCCCCAAACGTAGTATACGTAATAGTATTTCCATAGCGATGGGACTTGGGAACGAGGTTCTTCAAATCTGACATGCCGTCACGTTCCCCCGTTAATAATCTGTGTGGCTCTTCGGCTGGCCCGCTGTTGAAGTCTCCTCCGAGGAACACAGGAACGGCAGCTTGGTCGTCGGTGGAAGCCTCGGTCTGCCACTGTCTCGCAAGTCTTAGTAGTAGCTTTGCGCTTTCTGAGCGTGCCTCGGCGCTGCGATGGTCGAGGTGGGTGCTCATCACGACAACCTTTGTAGAAGAGACCCTGTGGCGGAAAAGTCCGATGGTGACTATACGGTTTATGGTTGCGCCCCAGGCGCTGGAGGGGACCTCTGGAGTAGGGCTGAGCCAATACGTCTGAGTCTTTTCCAAATCCCAGTGGTCGGTTCGATAGAATATGGGCGAGAACTCTCCGTCAACCTCCCCGTCGGCTCGTCCGCGGCCGATGTAACTCCATCGCGAACCTAGCTCAGAGTGCAGGTCGAGGAGTTGCTGGTACTGGGCTTCTTGGATGCAAACGAAAGTGTTCGCCTGCCCAAAAGTATGTATTCTCAGCTGAGCCGCCAGCCTTGGACAGCGCACATCCCAGGGCTCCTCATTGGGGAGAAGCGTTCTCTTGACAGCGTATCTGATGTTAAGGGTGATGATGCGGAGAGGCATTGTGTCTTTGACGGTCTTGTTATCCATGATGTTGGCTGAATGACACCCAAATTGTTGAAGCTGCTTTCGTACTGCCTTCTTCCGGTCGACCAGGCAGATTACTGCAATGGTGGCCACAGATGGAAAAGTGAAGACTGTCTGCAGGCGGATGAGATGTTTGAAAAGCGAATTCCGATCGCTCAAGAGGATGTTGAGGAGTCAACGATCAGACATAATGGCTTCGTTCCCATGGGAAATGAACCAGTTCCTCTAGAAGATGGGGCTATTAAGCATATTACAAATGTTATTTTCAGCTGACGGGGCCAGCTGACAAGTCAGTGCATCCACTGACGTTGGCGGTCTGGGCATCTAAGGTATCAAAAGATGCTGAGCTAGAGGAGGTAAACTCTGCGGTTTGGCCTCTGCAACAGCTTGCGGCTGAGTATGCTGCGGGCCCAGTCCCAGCCCCCAAGGAATATGTATTCCGGGGGCAGGTCCAACTCACTTGTCCCAATCCAGTAGATGTTCCAACAGCGGGCTAATGCACGCTTAATTTTGAGAAGAAAAACGAAAAACGTCTTCTTCAATCGGATCAAGACTGACTAGAGCATCCCGTCACATCCCGTCACGCCTCGCAGACCTCCGCAGTATATCGTTATTCGGGAAGCCTGCCGCTTGCCGCTGAGTTCCACATCGCCGTCCCGCCGGACCGGGCCCAACGCTACCAACAAGGCTTAGTCCGGGAATAGGGGTCCTTCACTGAGTCAATCGGCGAAGGCATGTTTGCAGCTTCGATCAAAACTTCTCTCCAACATTGAGCTTAATCAGCTCATGTTTGTCAGCCGGGAAAAGTTCCAGAACACGACGAAATTTGAACCGGTGGGCTCAAAGCGGGAAACAATGCCGAGTTCCCTGTCACCATGCCACCCTTGCAGCGGGCTGTCGCTATTACCGCATTAGGAAGCCCGACGCTGACCATTACCTAAAAGTCGGGCCAAACTGACGGAGCCTCTACCGGGTTCCCAGCTTGCGCTCGTTCGGACGCAAATGTTTTCCAGCTGCTAACCGGCGTTCAGCCGTTATTATCGGTTGGTCGTCTCTATGTAATTGATGGTTTGCGGTTTGTATGCGTTGAAACCCGTCAGATTTCCTCCTCGTTGTAACCCCCTGCTCCAGCACTCGAAGGCGGAAGATGGGTCCAAGCAGCAGCGCACAAACCATCGAGTTGCAACAGCTTCCAGCATTGCCAGCTGGTGCTGGATTGCAGGCAACAACAAAGCTTGCCGACGACGATGTTGCGATATCGCCATTTAGAGAAACGGAGAGAGACTTGAGTTTGTTGAGTCCCAATCACAGTGGCAGTTCTCCTCAATCTACACCTCCCGAGGATGCTGTTGAGATCTTCCAAAAATGGAACTATCCTCGTTCAAACGTCGCCCGGATACTGTCCATCTTCTGGAGTCTGATGGTCATGGGCGCAAATGACGCGTCGTATGGAGTGAGTGATTGCTCTCCGGAAACTACTAAATTGTAAAGCGTTTTGACATGGTACTTACATGACTATCTCAACTATTTAGGCTATCATTCCCCATGTAAGTCAATACAAGACCTCCTGTGTGTCAGGTGGGTTGGTAAGTGAGGCAAGAAACTAACTGGGCGACCTCAGCTGGGTAAATACTATGAGTTGCCCTACTCGTTTACGTCGCTCATCTTCCTCGCGCCTTTCATCGGCCATACGCTGTCAGCGGCCCTGAACACCAGTCTCCACGAGACTGTCGGGCAAAGAGGTATAGCCATTATTGGCTCGGGATGTCACCTTGCAGCATATATCGCCATTTCACTTCACCTACCATACCCAGCACTCGTATTCATCTACATGCTTGCCGGACTGGGCAATGGTATTGGTGATGCTGCCTGGAACTCATGGGTAGCTAGCAACCTGGCAGATTCCAATGTGGTTATCAATTCAATGCACGCTTGCTACGGTCTCGGCGCCGTTCTGGGACCGGTGACTGCAACCACTATGGTCGTCAAGGCCGGTCTTCCTTGGTACGCGTTTTACTACTTCATGGTATGTCTCTGCAGTTCGTCCACACTGTCTCAAGATTAGCTGACACAAAATCTAGGCTGGCTTAGCGGGCATAGAGCTCGTCACAACATCGACCACATTCTGGTCTGCAACCGGCAAAGCTTACCGAGAGGCCAACCCCAAAGGCCCGGAACCAAGAGAGTCGATCGTTCATGAAACGCTTTTCAAGCTACCCAATGCGAGAACAACATGGGTTTGTGCCATATTTGCACTGGGATATGTTGGGCTCGAAGTATCGCTGGGTGGATGGATCGTCACCTTTATGTTGCAGGCCCGGCACGGCGAGGAATTCGCCAGCGGCATGACAGCAACAGGGTTTTGGGCTGGACTAGCTGCAGGTCGCATAGCCCTGGGTTTTGTCACTCCACGCGTAGGAGAGAGATTTGCCGTGATGGTTTGTCTACTATGCAGTCTCGGTCTCTGGAACAATGCTGACCTATGTCACACAGGCTTATCTCGGGGCCGCCATTTGTCTACAACTTCTCTTTTGGCTGATCCCGCAGTTCTTCATATCGGCCATCACAGTTTCACTCCAGGGCTTTTTCCTAGGGCCGTTGTTTCCAGCCATCATGATAGCTGTAACAAAGTTGCTGCCAAAGCACTTACACGTCAGTGCTATTGGATTTGCCATCGGCCTAGGAGGTAGCGGTGCCGCAATTCTTCCGTTTGTGATAGGGGCGCAAGCTCAACGACACGGTGTACAAGTACTATCACCGATTGTGTTGGGAGCTTTGGTGTTCTTGTTAGTGACGTGGTCTTTCTTGCCTAGCTTCGGTCGAAAGCAAGACTAGAGGGTGAATGGTTGAAAGCAAAATTTCTTCTATGATAATTAGCTTCAAATGGTCGTAATATGATGAGCGTACACTACCCCTCAACTCTGTCTACATATGTTCTTACAAGCTATCTGCACAAACAAATGTTTGGCCAGCTTCCATGGGTATTCACATACAACCGCTGCTCAATAAGCGCCCGCATATTTTGGGTATTGACGAAGTTTTTGGTGCGTCGAAATGATTATCCAATTTGATAGCTTATTCTAGCTACATGTAATCGACGAGACACTTGGGGGGTTGCTGCTATCGCTCCTTTCCAGCATTTCATCGTCAATATGGTTTCCATACTCGGGAGGCACGTCCAAACCACCGTCAGGCTCCACCAAATCCACCGCCTCCGGGCTCTTCGGCCACACAAAATTGTCAAACGCATCAATGGGTATCTTTGGAGAAACAAATAAAACAATAGGCAAAGTGGCGTGGTATCGGAACTACAGTTTCGTTAGCATGCAGTCTAAGATATGTCTCCTCGCATGATACTAACCTTTAACAAGTTGTCGTCAGACTGAGCAACGTCGACAGCTATATGAAGTGTGTGTGTTGTACCGAGTCCTTCTGTGTCCATATCTGAAGAACACTTCTTCGGGTCTGTTGGTAGTGGTAGGTTTTGTATTACTCGATACACAGGTTGGCCGCAATCTTCCGGGTTTTCCACCGGCGCAAACCATTCCGCAACTTGGCGATCCCCATCGAATTGCTGCAGGGGTCGAGCAGTATTAATGGCAAACTTGTGAGACTCCAAGAGCTCGCACTTGATCTGCTTGATTTGCAACTTCTTGTTCAGCGGCGTCAGCTGTATCTCGAGGGGTACCGTTGTGCCGAGGGCTACAGCCTTGTGTGCTATCGATATGCAATATCGGATGTTGTCTGCCCAAGTCCCTTCCATGTACATGGGATCCATCAACTCAAAGGCCGAGTTCTGGACCGTTCTGTTGATACGAATCGGTTGGTGGGCGGTAGGCATCGATGTCGACGTCTTTCCTCGGATTGTCGATGCAGAGAGCTGGTATGATATGCTGCAGCAGCTGCACCCTCGGAATGTCTCTGGCGTGTTGCCGGGTATGATCAACTTGAAGGGCCACTCGTGGGTTTCGATGTCACCCGATGCGGTCGAAGAAACCTTTTGCCCGTGGTCGATGACGAATGGAGGCAACTCGTCTTCATATATGGGAATGGTACGAAAGTCGGGCCTCTTTGCGCTTACATCGTGGTCTCTAGAAAGCACACGGTTAGTTTCAAGATACTCAATTGTGTGAATTTCATACGCACCTGCACCGAAGAAAGCCAACCATTCGAAGCCGTACTCCGGTGGCATGCTGCCCGCAAGGCAGGCGCAAACTGAGCACTCCGCTAAGGGTTTGCTCGCTAGCTTCATCAACTGGTCCTCTCAAGAAAACAAAGTCTTTTTTCAATCTGAATGGTTCAGTCGTCAGCGAAAAGATCGCATCGAGGAACTTGGTGTTTCATACCGGATCTTGAGACAAGCACTTCCGTCCCCACGAGTGATTCGAGATAGGAAGGACCGCATTATTCAGAAACCCCGCTTCTCAAAGAGGTAGTCGGTTTTGATATGGCCAACGAGAACCCATTATGGTCATGATGATGGGAGGCGGAACGATAATAAATCAAGAGACGTAGTGAATTGAAGGTGGAAATTTCTCGTCCATGTCGCCACAGGCTGATCAATTGTCCGCGGCAGAAAACATTCGTACTGCTGATACAGGCCGACATACGGTCATGTTCAGCCCTAAGGCAGACGGAGGCATCCGCGAAGGAGCCAGGGGCTCACGCGAGATGGAAGCAAGGGTCCAAGCTAGTTGCATGGTGCCAATGCCGGTGGAGAGTATTTCCTGAATAGGAAAAAGCGGTTGATTGGGGGCAGTTTTCCGAGCTCGGGTTTCCTCCGTTAATGACATGTAGCAAGAAAATTTCATATGATCATGAGAGAAGAAAAGCCATGATTGACGTCGTGGCGTCGCCTGATTTCTGCACTGAAAGAATATGGCTGCAGACTGGATAATTCTACGCGTATGAATCGCGCTGGGTTGACTCATGCGTGAGGTACTGGCTTACAAGGCCTGCGAAACCAAACCCTCAATTTTCCTATGGCGGGATTTGTATTCCGCCTTGCAATAACAGAGAAGCTTAGCATGTGTTAAGGCTCTCTTACAAGGAGTCTTTTTTCGTGACACATTCCTGGTTCTTGTTTGCTAATGAGACTCGTCCAAGTCGTGTAAGTCGTGGAACGGACCGTGGCGCCGAATCTCCCTGCGAAACGATGCGGAGTTCGGCGGAGTTGGGGCCGGAGATGTCCCTTGGAGTAACTACCGGACTTGCCTGATTCAAGAGGTCTGCTTGTGTGGGTAATCCTCGGCTAAGATGCCATCCCAACGGCTTGACGACGTCAGTGTTTCGTAGGACGGAATTCAAATTCCTGGACGAATCAGCGGCGAGAATTACTCTGCTCGTTGGACCAGACTAGCTGGCCGGTTGCACCACAGAATGCACGCCAGTTCATCGACGATCATATCATCTGACGCGGGTCGCACATAAACCTGCTGGAGCTATTTCCACTAACATTTTTAGCCCCTGGTCGAATGAGACATGAGTGTTTGCTCTGGTCGCAGTGCCGGTCACATGCCTTGGCGTGGTCTTTTGGCAGGCTTAGAAATCTTTCCCCGCCGGGAAGGAGTCATCATTTTTGCTGCCAAATCTTCCCGTTCTGGCTTCATGGAAAACTCGCGATGTGTTGGCCGATGATTTCCCGTCGAACAAACAGCATCTAGGCGGCAGACCACGTCCATCCTGAGTCCATCCTGAAGCTAAGAAAACAACATTTAATCCTGTTCCTGCCGTCTTTCATCTCGTATTGTGTGATCAGTGAATTTCTCGGTGATAAGTCGTCGCCTGTTGCCATTCGTCTTCTCTGGATTGCGCCGTCATCGTCTCCATCATTCAGCCTCAGCTGAGCATTTACGCGCCCCGTTCACAAGTCGCCTTGGCATTTCCAGCAATGTCGCAGGCCTTACTGTCTATGTCCACCATCACGAACATGGCTGCGCTCCCCGCATTTGGGGGCCTCAGTCTGGTCCAGCTGAGTGAGATCCTCGATCGCTCACTCGATACAAGACTTGGACGCGACCTATCAAGCACCCCTGCGAACCTCTCACGGGTGGTCTACATCCCCAGACACAGGGACATCACTGTCCATCTTCCACTGTACGATGTGTCAAGCACCTACTTTGATGCTGTCAAGAAGGAGCCGATAGGAAGCAGCAAGTACAAGCTGAACCTTGCCATGATGAGAAGGCCAAGCGGAGATGGAACAGATGGCGAGGTGCGTTACCTTGTTGATTTCCAGGAGGATGCCAAAGAAAAGACTGTGGTAGTCGAGCGCAGAGTGCCCACACATAACGGGGAAATAGTCAGCATGTAAGTCAACTTCATGGGTACCTGTTTTCTTGACAGAGATGCTAATGCCTATCAAAAGGACTTTGCCGAAAGAAGGAGACGGTAGCTTCCAAGTCGAGCCGTTGAACACAGGCTCTAATGCGCGCCTGTCGCTTCACAGCTCATTTCCTGCTCCCGACACGAAGATAGTGGAGCAGCAAGTTCGGCACCCCTGGTTCACGATATCTCATCGCACAAACACAAGTGCGGACGCACAGCCTTCAAACCTGGAATGGCAGACATGTCCCAGAGAGCACGGTGCTCTCCGATACACGCTCGTCGACACAAGCGTAGAGCCTACAGATGGCAAGCCAGTCGTGCACGCCATTTACCACCACGCTGGAATCGCTTTTGCCCTGCCCCACGATTACAGCGAAGGCGTTCTTCTTCTATCGGGAGATCTCAATGATGAAGCAGAGGCGTTGGCTGTCACGACCCTGCTGGGTCTGCTGGAACGAGTTCGCCAGGTTAACCAGCCTGCACCCCGACCGAGAAAGAAGTCTCTGGTGAAGAGGGTCCTGGGAAAGATTTGAGGCAAGAAATTCGGCGTGGAAAGAATTATTGCCAAAAAGGGAGATTGTTTGAAATTGTGTGGGACGGAAGATGCTGCATTGGGAATTTAATTACTACTCACATTCTGCTGGGATTTTGCAACAAGCGGGCCGGCAAGACCGAAAACCTCCCCGGCCATGATACCCTCAAAATTTGTATTATCAATTTTCTTATACCACAGTCATAGCTTAATTACAGCTCACTCTCCTTTCTACTAGATCCGCGTTTCCCTCCTCTATCAACCCCGTCACTATCCTCTATCATGCAGCGGGTAGCGGGCAGCGCTCTAAAACCACCTGCAAAAATGCCCGTGCCTTGACGAAGTCTAATGTTGCTTCCTCGCCTAAACATAGATGTCTATGGATATGCACTTAGTATGGCATCCTGCTGATCTGATTAGCTTCGCCGGAGCACACCTACAACTTCGTGACAGTCTCGCGGCCTGCTTGAGAGGAGCTTGATAGCCAAACTCGGCGCGAACATTGCCCATGATTATCTAGAGCTTTGGGGATTTTTGTAGTCGAGAGTAAGCGATAGTCTTATAAGGTCAAAGCTCCTAAATATCCAAGCTGAATGCCTAGATCCTATCAACATTTATATTACAAACCCGCATCCCGAACTTCAGCTCATGTGTAGGTAACCAATGAGGCCAACCCAATCCGTGCGCGCCTTCAAAGACGTTGTGACTGACAAAGCTTTGAATCTCGAACTTGTACCTCGTCTGTTGATCGTTTGATTATGGCTTGCAACAATATCATACTGTTGATAGGGCATCGTTTACTGTCGCTGATGCGCACATCCATGTAACGTCTGGAATGTCGAACTGCGTTTTTTGAGAATCTAAAAACACTTCATTACAGACCGAGGGACATCCTAAAAAGGTTTCCCCTCCCATAGGATTCGCCCTTAAGCCACCAGAGGGCTGAAGTCTAGGTCATCAAGTCTTGACTCAAACGGTTGGTAGTGACTGAACGAATTGAATAATTATATCAATTCTTAAAACATCTATAATTACGATTTACAATGCAACTCTGTCAAACGTTCCGATGTCGGGTGTCACACCCAGAAGTCGCCGTCTTGAGTTTCACTTGGTGGTGGTGCCGCTGTCGGGATGGTCACCCGACATGATAAGACCTTTCCGATCCGACACGTCGGGACCGCGCACCGACTAGCCCTTTCCGGGGTCACCCCCCATTCCTTGCCTCCGACACTGCAGAAAATGGTCATTCTTATCTCAAGAAACTTAATTCAAAGGATCCGATAACGCCTCTTCTCCAGATTTTGGGTCGCGCGAGAGCCAATCAGTGCCAATGAACCGTCTTGTTTGCATCTTCAATTCCCGTCCGTCTTATCCACCTGGTGGAGCTCTGGGAATTTTGGACGAACGCCGCCAGAACCCGCGATGGAGCAGAGCCTCAATGGCACTGACTATCTTTAGTGCGTATCTGGGGTCTGAGACAAATCTCGGAAAGCCGTTCGGTGGGAGGGGTGGTGGGCTCGGCGAAGCTGCTCGACGATACCCCAAGTCATGCCGCCACTTTGACACATCTAAGGTTTGTGCCGGCCGTAGCCGTCCATAGCAACTATATCTAACCCTCCCTCATCTATCTCTCCTTCCTTCGTGACTGAGCACACCTCGTTCATCCAAACTCTACAACACTTCACGATGTCATCCTCTGTTATGCGCAGGCGCGTGCCCGTGCCTCTTTGCAGATCTCTTCGTCTGCAGGGAGCACCAAGAAATGTACACACCACGGCGGCCAACCGTACTAGCACCGCGGTGCCAAAGCCTCAGACTCTTATTCCCCAGACCACAACAACAACAACAAAAAGATCGGCCCTTTCAAGATTACCAACACCAACCCTCCTCCGATCGCTATTCCTCACACAATTCACATCTTCCCCACTATTGATGAGGCTATCACTACCAATCCTCGGCTTCATCACAACATCGAAATCACTACTATTCAACCCCGACAGAAACCCGCTTCTAAGCAAGCTGTTGAGATGGACGATATACGACCACTTCTGCGCAGGAACGAACGTTCCGGAAGTTAGGAAGGCAGTCGCCAACGTTAAGCAGATGGGTTACCAGGGAGTCATTCTCAACTACGCTAGAGAAATCGTCCTGGACACGAAGAAGGCACAGGCAGGATCGAAGGAGGGAGACTACGCACCGGCCTTTTATCAGATGGTGCAGGAGTGGAAGAAGGGTAATCTCGACACGCTCCAGATGATGGAGCCTGGCGACTTCATTGCCGTCAAGTAAGTCTATCCAGTCTCGTGCCCTAGAAGCTCAATGACTAACATAAGATCCTCAGAGTTACTGGCGCTGGTCCTATCGCCGTGGATGCTATGCGGGGTTCTGCTGCCGTTCCCAAGGTTCTCAGCGAGGCCCTTGATGAGATTTGCGAAGCCGGAAGACAGAAGGGTGCCCGTGTCTGGATCGATGCCGAGCAGCAGGCTCTCCAACCGACACTGGACGAGTGGACCATCGATCTCATGAGAAAGCACAATCGCGAAGCCCGCCCTCTAGTTTTCAACACCATCCAAGCATACCTCAAAGGCTCCACTGCCAACGTTGAGCGTCACATTGCCCTCGCCGCGAAGGAAGGCTGGAGTCTCGGCATCAAGCTCGTCCGCGGCGCTTACATCGAGCACGAAGTCCGCTCCCTGATTCACGACACGATTGAGGACACTCACAACTGCTTCGACGGCATCGCCGACATGTTCATCAGCCAACGACTGCCCAAGGGATCCGAGGGTCTGCAGTTCCCGTCGAGCGCGCTGTTTCTCGCCACCCACAACGCCAACAGCTCCACGAAGGCTATCTCCGCGCACCGACGCAGGCTGCTTGAGGGAAAGACCACGACGACTTTGGAGTGCGGCCAGCTCATGGGATTGGCGGATGAGTTGAGCTGCGAGCTCTTGGACAACTACGACACCTGCGTGACGGACTCTGGGTTGAAGAGGGATGACATCCCCAAGCCTTTCAAGTACATCCCGTGGGGTTCTGTGGCGGAGTGCATGGGCTACCTGCACCGCCGGGCTATTGAGAACAAGGGCGCGGTCGAGAGGACACGGCATGAAGCTGTCATTCTGAAGAATGAGCTGCGCCGGAGAGTCTTTGGTTAAGGTGTTGGTTTGAGCGATGCATCAAAATTAGACTATATCCCTAGATAATGACAAGCGAATTGATATCCTTTCATATGTTCATTTCACGTTCATATCTTCAGCCATTGTGTGATGTTTATGTGGATGAAAGCCAGGGCTCGAGATGTGTCTCCACGTCATGAAATCTTGACTGACATAGGCGGCTTGCCCAGGTGTAAGTCACTTGTACGTTTCACTTCAAGTCCCTAGTTACAAGTCTGCAGAGTAATCGCTTGATTGAACCAATTTCATTCCCAATTTGCAATCAACAAAAAAGAATCAAAGACAACGACCTCGCTGCGTCCTTTGCGCCCTGCAGAGGAACGCTCACATGGACACCGCAATTGCATTCGATCCCTCTGCGGCCTGTCCGGGACAAGCCTCGCGGTCTGTCCGTCGCGGTTGATAACAACAACAGCACTGATTGGCTAAGAAAAGTCGGGATGGCTTTCCGATCTCCACTTTGACCATCAGCTCGGATGTCAGGAATGTCGGAGTGTCCGTCCGACATTGCGTCAACCCTCAGCTAGCCCATATCGAGCAGGAGCCGAGTGATCGAGTGTCGTCCTCCGAGAGATCGACTTGCATCCCCTTCAATGCTGATATCTTCATTCTGATTGCGGTGTCTTTTCGGCTTGAATCTCCATGCCGATGTGTTCCGTCTGGGATGACAACCCAATTGCCTCTGCGTCTCCATATACTCGGCATTTTCGGCTGGGATTATCTATCTTTGGCTCTTCCAAACACCCTCGTGATCTATCAACAAAAAGTCAATATCGAAAGGGGCTTCTGCAATTGCATGGCCGAAGTCACAACCCCGTTCAAGCATGGCCAATGCTTCCTCTCAGCCCCGTTTTCCCCGCGAACAATCTTGACTGAAGTGACGATCGTTCATGTCATCCAATGGTCACCGAGCATCCGTACCCCGGACTCCGCGTGCTCCCTACATACACAGACGCCTCTTGCGTTGACATGACACAGGCTCAGCATGGCCACATGACTTTGTATGTGTCAATCCAATGTAACCATCTCCAGACAGACTCCGATGCCAGGAAGGACACAAAGTGTGGGGTAACAAGGCATCCCCTCCCTCTGAGTCTTCTCCCTTCTGCCGCACTGATAAGACCCCGGAATACGGAGCAAAAAAAGCCACTCGGCTATCTGCGGTGCGCGTCAGCTACTCGCACCCCAGCGCTGATAAGCCATCCATGAATGCGCTAAACCGCTTGGCCTGCGCAGTGGCAGACACCTAAATAAAGACAACGCGCTGCCGCAGCCATGAGTTCCGTAGTCGGAAGCTCGCTCCGACAATATCTGCAACGGCGAACGAACAACACCAACAAGAGCCCTCGCTCAGCGAAACGACATGGAATTCAGTGACACGAGCCCTGGAAACCGTTCAAGATGCCGCAATTAAGCCAGGGACAGTACAAAGTGACGAAAAAATGTCAAAAAGCGTGCGTGCGGGGAACCCCGAAGACGGAATGGGAGGGCTCACATGACTAACATTTTTTTCTGTGTTTCTGAAAAATAGTTGCGAAAGATGCAGAGTGATGAAGGTCAAGTGCTCGGGCTCACAACCGTGCACGAGATGTGACCGGAAGAAGCATCGGTGCATCTTTGCGGTTGAGGATAAGAGAATATCGGTCCCGGAGAGGTGAGTTGTCGGTGAGCGGGCGGGCGCGTGTGTTGTCGGGACTCTCCAGTTGACCCACTCAATCAGTTACCTCCGTGAACTTCAGAATCGGAATAGCGAACAGGCCTCGGATCGGTCGGTGAGGGCGGTGAGCCGGGGCCATGATATTGACGATGGTCCTTCGCGGTACAGCGAGCCGTATGGGACGCCGCATCGTCAAACCTTGCCTCGGCGTGAGGAGGTGACTGCGCAACTGGAAACTCCAAGTCACGGTTGGTTCTTGAATCCAATGTGAAGACCTCCTGAGTTGTGCATTGAGACTGACTTGAATACATAGACAGTCCACTACTTGGCGGAGACCAGCAGTCTGAGCCAGAGTCTGAGCCCGATGATCGTGGTGATACACCTGCAAACCACGGTGACTTTGGCCCGGGGTTCCGACAGAACCCGTTAGTCGACAACGACTACACGTTTGCCAAAGCAGGCGGGAAGTACTGTAAGTCCTTTCTCTCGCCATCTTCTTAAGGATGGACGCGCTGACGGAGGCCCTCAGGGTACATGGGGCCAACTTCATCATGGTCCTTCTGTCGCAGAGTCCTCGCCCTGCTTGGGAAGAGAATCCCAGAAGCAGCGCCAGATCCATGGCATCTCCCTCACGAGGGAGCTTTCCGGATGCAATGGAAACCACTTGGCATCAATGAGGAGCCAGATGTGTCGAACCTCCCGCCATTTGACTATGCCATGTTTCTCTTCAACACGGCCAAGTTCTATCTCGGCGCGGTGTTCTACCTCATCGACGAGAAGTTGTTCATGAAGAATTTGCATGAGTTCTATGATGACCCTGCTGCGAAAGCAAGCTCATCAAGGCTATGGTACGCACAGTACCTGCTGATACTGGCCTTTGGCAAAGCATTCGTGGTATCTCAGAGCAGCTCCCATACCGGTCCGGCAGGCGTCCAGTATGCTACGAGGGCCATGTCATTGCTGCCGGACCTGTCCGGACTCGAACCCGATACAATATCGTCGATCCAAGCTCTTGCTTTAGCGGCTGTCTACTTTCAGTGTCTCGATATGAGACTGGCGGCATTCCAACATGTGAGTTGGCGTGATGGTCGATGAGAATACAAGTACTAATTCTGGCCCAGATCGGACAAGCTTTGCGTATCAGCATCGTGGAAGGCATATACCGGCACATGCCGGAAGAGGTCGTCGGCGTGGAACATTCGCGACGCTGTAATATTGTGTTCTGGGTGGTGTACACCTTGGACCGGGAGTTCTCTGCTCTGATGGGTGCACCCAGCTCCATCCGAGACGAGGACATTACAGTGAAGCTCCCTTCGCAAATGGACAACTCCTTGGACGCCCTGAATATGACGCTCCACGTCCGGCTTTCGCGTTTGATGGCGCGCATTCTCACTAGTGAGTCTTTGACCGCGCGTAGTTTGAGCTTCCACTCGTTGACTTGAGACCTTAGCGGTGTACGGTGTCGGCAAGTCGTTCGACGGGTCCCTTGTGTCAAATACGCAGTCCATCCTCCGAGACCTTGCACGGCTTTCTCGAGACTTGACGGCGCTTCTTGACACTCACTTCCAGGGTTCGGTGAGCAGAGCTTCGAGGATGGCCTTGAGGCTCATCCTCTCGTACCACCACGTAAGTCAACACCGTACCCGGGCTCGAAGACATTCAGCTTAGACGTCCAGTGCGTTGTTCTTACAACTCGACCTCTGGTCATGTGCGCTTTGCATATCCACATCGAACATTCCGATCTACGAGCTACGCAGACAGTCTCTTTGACGCCACCCGTTGCGTCACTGCTACAATCATGCGTCGATTCCGCCCAGACAGTCCTCAGGACACTCCGAGTGCTAGGCGACGAAGATCTGCTAGGTCAGTCGATATTCCCTGTACCCCATCAGTATATCCCAACACAGCGATCAAGATGCTAACTGCCCTTCAGAGGCTTTCCTCCCCTTCCAACTCGAAGACGCCTTCTCCTCCGCCTTCCTCCTCTACCTCGTCCGCGTCATCGACCCCTCCCTCCTCCACGACGACACCTGGTGCGAAAACATCAAATGCGTCCTGGACAAGATGATATCCAAGGGAAGCCTCGTGGCCCCGCTGCGCAAGCTCGAGCTCAGCCAGCTGGAGAACATCATGACGGCTTTCACCCCGGCACCGGAACAGCCCCCGACGCCGTCGCCGAGCACGGCTCATCCGCAGCATCACGACCACGGCTCGTTCTTGGACCAGATGGATCACGAGGAACCTGGCTGGGACATTTTCGACACGAGCGGGATGGGCGGTCTGTCGCCGCAGGCGTTGCTGGACTTGGCTGAGAGGTTGGACGTGGAGGATTTGATGCAGTCTGAGGTTTCATGAGAATTTCACGAGAATAATGATGGTCATGTAGTAATGTCAGTGGGCGATTCCTAGGAGCAAGTCATCATGAAGCCCAATCGGCCGTGTCATCTATTTCATAGAGAAGCTTTCGCTTCTTCGTTGGACGGGCTTGCTAGTCATTGGAGTCCTTGGCGGACTGCAGACATGAACTGTGCGAGGACAACCACATCAGCTCGAAGCTCAAGATATCTTCTTGGGCATGAAGAGGACTTACGGGAATCACCTGGGCCTTCTCAAGGTCCCAAACGCCGTTCTTGGCGTACACATCATTCTTGATCAACTCCCACGCCTCATCGGCATCCTTGACAGTGTAGATGATCATGCTGCCCTTGAAAGCGGGCGTCTTGCCTTCTGAGGGATGCTCAGACTCGAACATGGCTCCTAGGATATCTCAGTCAGATCTAGCCAATTATTCATATTCATGAGGTCACGCACCGCCGACAGCCACCTTGCCTTCCGAAGCAGCAGACTTGGCCGCAGCCAAATGAGTACTTGTGAACCGTCAGCTCCCTTATCGTAGCACCATTGCCTATCTCATGAGATAGATACTCACGGTCTAATCTCCAAGCGCTTGGCGAGCGCGTCGGGCTTATCCGGGAGGATGCAGAGGAACTCCTTCTTTGCGGCGGTGGCCATTGTGCGATATGTGAAGGTGAACGGTGAAGTCTGGGCGACGAAGCGGCTTCTTCGGGTTACGTATCGAGATGCGGGGATGAGAGGCGTCCGCAAGATGCGTGTGGGGATGGACATTGTGGGTTGAACGGAGGGGGTTTGCGGAGATGGCTGCCACTGAGTCGCTGACTGTTCAACGGTTCCGTTGAGTGAGAGTGCGTCATGTGATGTGCGGAGGTGAGAGTCGGGGTGCGTGTTCAAATGCTCCGACGTCGGACCCGACAACCGAGACTAGCCGGCGTTGGTCGGTGCTGGTGACCCCGGGACTTCCGGCCACGGTGTTCCCCCCGGCATCGTGCAGTATGGGTTAGGGCTCTACGAAGGGGGTTCCGGAAGTAGTTCGGCAGAATGGACTACTCCTTGAGTGCTGGCTTGCTGTTATTAGAAAAAGGAAGCCAAAAAGACGGCAAAAAAGATGAGGTCGAGCCCGGGTTCGAACCGGGGTTGCCGGAAGACTTTGAGGTGATCAAAATCCGGCTGATTGGGAGTCAGCATGGGAATGAACAGACGCGCTGTTGGTGAGGAGAGCTTACAGTGATAACCACTACACTACACAACCGACTGTGCATCAGAGTGGAGGCACGCGATGCCAGATTGACACACGAATCCACATTATGGATGACGATGACACGTCGCGCTTGTCCGCAAGCGAGAACGCGAGGATGCAAGGTCCTTGACGCGTCATGACACGACGAGGGGAACTCCAGCCCGAACAGTAGCACAAGCTTATTTGTTGGTCTTGAAACATCAAACATGAAGACAATGTCTATGATATATGCATTGGCTAAGATTAATTACAATAGGTCTTACTAACTACAACACCTAGACTATGCCCGCTTCAAGCGCCGCATCGACATGGAACTCGTAAACCGACCGCCCATACAACTCAATGCTCTTCCCCCCATACACAAACCTCCCCTTCGTCGTCGTCGGCGCCCGAATCGTCACATAGAGATCGCCCCCCTCAACCTTCCACTCCGCGCTCAAGTCCCCATCAAACGCAGTCACAACCTTGGCCCTCGCCGTCTTCAACCCCATCTCGACACCGGCCGCCGGCGCAACCACCCAATTCCTGTACCCGAACCCGTCCGTCCCCGCAGCAGGCTGCACCCCCGCCGCCCACTCCGTCAGCACATACGTCGCCGCGCCTCCCCACGGGTGACTCAGGCTCGTGAACAGCCCTAAGCCGGGCTGCAGCGTCGCGGCGTTGACGTACTCCCAGCTCGTGCCGACCGCGCTCTTGTTCGCGGCCTCGGTGCCGGGCAGCATCGCGCCCCAGAGGCTCTCGATGAGCGCCTTCCCCGTGGCCGTGGCGTTGCCCATGAAGAGCGCGTGCAGGAGGAAGCCGTTGGTGTTCGGGGAGATGTTGATGCTGCTGTCGTTGGAGGAGACGAGCGAGGTGTCCTTGTATCCGGGGCCGAGCTTCAACAGCGAGAGCGCCTCGATAGAGCGCGCGGTGCGGTTTGCGGAGGCGACGCCGGAGGTGATGCAGAACGCTGTTCCCGCGACGGAGGTGTCGTTCAGGGAGGCGAGCGAGTATCCGTACGCCCCGATGCCGTCGTTCCACAACTTCTCGTTGATCGCGTCGGCCAGCGAGGACGCGGCTGTGCGGTACTTGGTCGCGGAGGTCGTGTCGTTCAGCATGGCAGCCACGTCGGCGGCTCCGTTGAGGCTTTGCACTGCTTCGCAGGAGATGGCCGAGCCCCCGTCCGCGGGACCGGTGAAGGCGAAGCCGCCGTCAAAGGTGAGTAGGCCCGTTGTCGTGTTGATCTGCGGGAGAAGCCAGTCGATCACCTTTTGCCACTGCGGCCAGGTCGACCGCGCCCAGTCGAGGTTGTTGGTCAGGCGGACGTGGTCGTTGAAGGCCATGAGGCCGAGGAGCTGATAGTCCTGCAGCCCGTAGCTTCCAGATGGCGCCAGGGCGTTCGCGATGGACTTGAGGTCGTAGCCTAGGTTGGGTGAGATGCTCATTTGGCCATTGGCGATCTGGGTATCGAGCAGCACCTGCAGCGTTCCCCGAGACTGGTCCGTTCGTGATGTGCTGATGGCCGAGATGCGGGCGGTGTGGTAGAAGTCGCCGAGCCAGACGAGCCTGTCGCGCTTCGGCCCGTCCAGGCAGACGCTCTCATAATTGGCTCGCGTGCCGTACTCGACCAGCACATCTTGGCTGGTGAGATTGTTCGAGTAGAGGGTTGAGCCGTTGGCCGTATCGTATGCGTGCGCGTTCTTGAAGTAGGCCGCGTGGTCTTGGTAAGCACCGAATCCGAAAGAGCCGGTGAAGTCGGGAGTCCCGGAGTACGAGGCGCCTGATGAGATCAGAGCCCAGGGGTAGTCGGAGCGTGAGATGTTAAAGACTTGCGTATCGTTGATCGAGACCGCCAGATGACCGCTAGGCGACATGGATGTCGAGATGTGGTACCAAGTATCCTCCTTCACGGTGAAAGGAACCTTGAAGACGTCCAAGAGGTAAGATGTCAGGGTCGTCTGGTTCACGAAGTCCGGGCCGTATGAGAGCGAAATGGTGTTCGGAGGTGTAAGAGTCTCATTGACATTGGCAAATCGGTTTGACTCGGGGAGTTCGCCGGTGAGAAGGATGGTGTATCCGTTGCCCGCAATCGCTCCGCCCTGGATGTTGGTCAGCTCACGGTCTTCCAAGACCACCATAATCATCCTCGTGCACTCACCGTAACCCACCAACTACCTCCCTTCTTGATTTTGGTATCGAACTCCACTGTGTAGTTCGTCCACGCAGTCGCCTTCCACGTCATTGAGGGTCTCGTGCTCTGTGCCAGCACACCATTCTCCTCATCAACCGTCCAAATAGCCGGTTGACTTCCCTTATCAACACATGCAGCCGTCGCAGCCCTGGCGCCCAGCTTCCAAATCTCATTCAAAGCCTCATCGTCGCTGGAAAACTGGCCCGGAAGGTCCTCGGGCTCAACGGTTGGGATTGTCGCTTCGAATCCCACGTTCGAGAACGTGACCGTGGTGTTGGTCAACAGCCTGACGGATTGCCATTTCTGTCCACCTTGAAGAAGAGGAGAAACAGTCTTTCCCTTGGCTGTGATGCTGAACGTTTCGACGCGGAAGCTGTTTCCCAGTTGGTTCGAGAAGCTGTACGGCCCGTCACCGAAAGGATGGTTCAGCCCGTCGAAATGCTCGGTGTACTTCACCTCGATCTGGGTGGGGCCGTCGAGAGCGGAGACCTCAAACACCGGAAATCCCGCTCGCTCGGCTCCATAGTCGAGGGTGGCTATCGGGATATCCGGTGTGAGGGTGAAAGGGGCAAAGGCTTGAGTTTTTACTTGGGCTTCCGCGCCGAGAGCAATGCCATGAGGTGTGAAGATGCTAATCGCAGGAGAGAAGAGTTAGCAAGTGGACAGAATGGGATATTGAGTTGAACTCACTGAGCTTCGGATGACTGGTTGGTTCCTGCAGCTGGTGCACCTTCGGCTGCAGCTGCAGCTAAAAGCAGCAGGAAAGGCAGTACCATAATTCCGATTTCGTTCCGAAAGGCTGAGGCCCAATGCAACGCAGCGAAAGCCGAGGTAAATCGAAATCCAATCTGCTCAGTGGTTGGGCAGAATACCAACAGCACGGTTCCGGAGTGAAAGAGTAAACAAAGTAAACAATCTGAAGATTACACAGCCAAATCGAACAGCTCAAAGTCTTTAAGCATGAATCCCTCGGGAAATTTGACACCGAGAGGTCCAAACATCGCTCGTCTCGTCCTCCATTACGACGATATCGTTTGTCAATATTTCGATCGTCCCTGAGATCGCGTCTTCTCCCCCCACAATCCGATTGGACCGCGCAAGCAACTAACCCAATCCTGCGCGTGTGTGGGAATTTTTTCGCAAACAATACGACCCTTTCGCGTCGTAGTTTGCGGGGAAGTTTGCGGGGGAGTTACCATGTGGTCGTATCCCGAGTGCATGAGTCGCTTGGCCGGTAGTTCGAGTCGGTGAGGTGTCATTGTCACCCGGACCGAGTCAGATGCCGAACCGAACCGACTCAGTCACGACGTTATTGTTGAGCCTCAACTGACAATATGGACTTCGAAAGAGATATACAGCTAGTGAGCTAATTAGCTGGTGTTCATTAATGCGAATATCTCGGCTGGAATTACGATTGAAGTATGGCAGGGCTATCAAGAATAAAAAGACAACTTTATACCAAATTCAATAATGAGTTGAGTATCAGGATGTATGTCAAATCATTTGCTCACCATACCTGCGAGAAATGTTCATAGAGCGCACATGAACGTTTTGTCCGGGATTCTCACATGCGTGATAATCGTTCATCATTAAATTCCGAGTCCTAGGTATCGAGAGAAAAGCTTCCTGCGACTCAAGCCCACAATCTCCGGCTGAATAACTCCCACAAAATGACTGAAGTTCATGGTATTGAAGAATCGACAATAGGGGTACTTCTAACCGTTGTTATCGTTCTTCTTCTCGTCCAAGCAGATACATAGTGCAGCCATGAGCGCCATGTCTACTCCGGGAGCTACTGTGAGCGCGTATGTCTGCTTGCCTCCGAAAAAGTCCCGAGCCCTCAGCATATTGCGGTCAATCCTGCCCAAGACTTGGCCGGTACTGGAGTCAACAATATCTGCCTGAGTTGACAGCCAGTTTCCTTTCATTTCCAAGGTCTCTGTCTTGCCGGTGCTTGGTGAGATGAAGGTAGCAGTTGCCTTGGAGCCAATTACTGCGGACCTGGTCAGTTTGATATTTCAAGGGGAGGTAGGACGAATATCTTACAGGCGAAGCTGTTCTTGACTTCCATAATTTTCTTATCGTGTGGGTCGATGGCGGCGAAGGTTGTGTGAAGGTGGAAGTGTTCTTTTACGATGTCGAAGAGATGGGTTCCGCTCATATCGTAGACCGACTTGCGCCCCGAGATCGACATGACCTTGCCCTTTACACTGAAAATCGGTGTGCCGTTGACGAGCTTGATGTCGAAATTATCGCCAGTGAGGGAGAGCATCTTCTCCTTCAATATCAAGGTCTCCGTTTGTCGCGCGGTAACTTGAGGGAAGATTCCGACAGAGTTGCCTGCGGGTGCTAGTTGATGGGCTGCCATTTTGAGTATTTCGCCTAGAGAGGGTCTTGTATGTGACACGCAGGTCGTCTGCTATTGTATTTGATGTTGTTGACAATACTCGACGGTATGAATATGTGAAGAAACAAGGTGTGATGTCGGCACCACGGTGTGATGAAGGGAGGACGTTGTAGCTTTTATTCAGCTCATACATAAGCAGGCGCTGTTCCCCTTTCGTGCCACCCTCAACAATGACGCTGATTATTGGCTCGGAAAGAGTAGCACATTCCTTCCTTCCGTCCAAAGTCTCACAGCGATGGGCATGATCCCCGCGCACCGGCTCCTTCTCGTCGCTGAAGGCCACAACGAGGTTTCACCCAGTGACGTCACGCCCGAGCTTAAAGAGGCCTCATCTCACCACAAATGCGCGTTAGGCTGCTCCTTCCCAACCGTTTACCGCTTAGTGAGGGGTAGATAGACGAAGTCACTCTGGGGAACTGGCGCCAGTGGCGTTAACACCGCCATCTGACGGTTACTCAGCCGCACGCAAGTCGCGGACGAGCCGTCGGCCTTGGAGACAAGTTGATAGATAGACGCGATCTCCCTCTAGTCATTTAGCTCTCACATGGAAGAGGACATCATTTTACTGGGATTACCTCGGTCAATGGGCGGGCGGGCAAGCTGAGACATGCTCGCTTTTGGGTAGAGCATGTCGCATTGTCGAACAGCCACCAATGATCTGAAGTTTGCTGTTCGCACAGCCACATCAAGGCTTTTCACTGCAGAATCACCACATTCTGCCTCGAGCTTCAGCCACGAACGCGCGCCACGATGAGAGGCGCGAGACCGAAGCTTTGTGGGGAGAGCTCCAGCCACATCTCTCTGCTGACTACGCGCATCTTCCAGCTTCACAGGGAAGTAGCCAACAATCATCGGAGTTACTGTCGGAGATCACGACTTTGCACCCTTTTAGAACACGTTTTAACTGAAGCACGCCAACCGATTCCCATTTGTCACAGTAATCTACAGCAACGCGCCGCGATTCCGCGAACTTGATGGCCAGTACGTAAGTATGTCACCTCGCAAAGATTATATGATGGGGCTCGAGGTAAAAGTCATTCAGGGTCAATCGCAGAAGTAGAAAACGTGGATAATTCCAGCCCTTTCCGACCATCTCGGGTCTCTAGACTCCAAACTTGGCAGATTTAGCTCGAAGTCGTGATTTGGCAAGGAGGTAAGGATGCGTCTTCGCACAGATCCTGTACCATATGCTGCATGGAGCTCACGGAGAAAAGCCATTCAGGGTCGATCGCAGGAGCACAGGAACATGGCCAGATCCAGCCCTTTTCCCCTTCTGATCATCTCGAGTTTCCAGGCTCCCCTCCTCAGATTGATGAGTTATGTCTCTTCACAAAGGTGCCTCATGCACATGTGCTGGGGTTCATAGAAGACATAGGGTATTGAGGGTCGATCACGGAAGCAACAGAATGCCGAAGCCGAGCGCCTCCCCCTTGGCCAGCCCTACGAACGCGGCATTCGTCTTCACCGATGATCGAGACGATCGTCTCGGGGTTCTTCACTCAACGCGTCAGATTAGGCTCGAAGGCGCGTTTTGGCGACTGTCGGCCTAGACTCTGGCCACGGACCACAATGCCACCGAAAGCACACCGTCCTTATCATGAGGACGCGTGTTATCAGCGGCTCGAACGGCTTCGCTGGCCCTCACCATCGGCGGCGCCGAAGACCTTGCTGCCTCCGCGATCTCCGCGGGTTTCCGGGGGCTCGGACCTTTTCCGTGCGCCGACCGGTCCGCAATCCCGGTGGGTCAACGTGTCCGGGGGTCCCCCTCGTCGGCACCGCCCCGCTGCACGTGGAAGATTATCCTCTTTCTGCCCAAACCCCGAGCTTTGACGGATTACGAGTAATGCCCGGCGAGACGCAAAGACCACGCCTTATGTTATTAAAACACTTTGTGAATATTGGTGTTTGTCTCCATGTTTCCGCCGCAATGGTAACCACAAGTCAGGGAATGCCAGTATCGGGAAATACAGATGCCCATAGCATTGCTGTTAATGCTCGTACAAATCCTCGGGTGCCAGTATATTAACTACCACAGCCTACCAAGTCACGAGGTCCATGAGGTCGTGTGAACGACACCACACGTTGCATCACTTGGAAGATCTCATTGGCTTGGGAAATTTCTCGCCGAGAATGCCGACCATGATAGATGAAATCATCATGACCGCATTTTGGCGGGTATCATGGCGAAAGAATCACAGATTTTCAGGTTAGAGGGGCTCGACATCAAGGTAAAAATAATTAAATCTGGAACAATGGTTCCAATGCACTTCTGCAAGCTGAGTCCACACAGAGCAAGCTGTCTCGTGCCAAGGCAGCCCTGGTCGGAGCTTCGTGGAGCTGAACAGGGACACTTCAGGGTCACTCGACAGGGCCCCATGATGGCCCCATCGTGGCTGGAGCACGGTTGCAACCGAAGGAACCCCCTTAATTAGGGTTTCGCTGAAAGAGGATAAGAGGTTCCCAGTTAGGATAGCTCTTCTCCGTCATCTCCACTGAAGTGCGGAACTTCAACGGAAGGAGATCTCTCGCGATGGAGAATCAGTATCACGACATTCCTTCCAGAATGCCCGCTAACCAACCCTACATCGCAACATCAGACGGAAAAGCCCTATGAATAGACACGATGCTTGCTTGACAGCGCGGCTATCGGCCGCTATCTCTTCGCTAACATGGAAGATCTTTCTGGGCTGAATGGTCTCATAAACGAAAATAACCTTCCCGGTGGGATGTAGCAGCTTTGCTCCACGTGAACATGACAGTCTAGGCTAAAGTGAGGCTAGCGAAGATGCCCAGAGCCAACTTGTTTATCTTATCGCACATCATATAGATTCATTTATGAAGATGATCTGACACGTAACCCGGCGCGGAGGGCGCCCATACAGGTGCACATGCGGAAAACGTGCTCTCTCACAGGGACGGGGATTTGAGCGTCAAATCCGGTCATGTAGCGGCTGTGACAAATACGATAAATGCGATTCATGACTCTTGTTTTCGTCTGGGCACGAATGTCTTTAGACTTAAACAGTTCGTGAGCTTGTTTGATGCGGGGCACCTCACTATCGTGAGCCGGTCTGGAGTAAAGTGGTGGCATCGGACTCAGGCCGAATTGGTGTGCGTTCCGCCGTAGCATTGCCGAACTTAGCGTGCACCAACCACCATCACGTTGTCGCATCACTGTCGAGTCGCTCGACTCGAGTTACGGAGCAACTATATTGCCCTATATCGCATGACATGGGGCAGCAATATGTGCAAACAGACGATACGAAAGCTGAAAATCAACGACACAACCTTGTGATCACATCATCGTCGATTGATAGAGATAGAGTAGCTAGATTATCTTCTGTCGCGGAATGGGGCCGACATGTCATGGAAAGTGAAGATACGAAAGCTGAAAACCAAGCATCGTAGCAGAGGGACCAATGACACAACATCATGATGACGACAAGTTCCGCTGTACGTGATTGAGTGCATATCAAAGCGAGTTCAAAAATAATTGAGAGATGGAATGATGGTGTCATAAGCAGAGTCGAACAAGAGGTAGATACATCGCTACCAATAATGACAGTCAAATCATGATGGCACAGCAATTAAAATAGAGCACGGTAGAGAATTATGCTGGACACAATGCAAGTCTATAGTCATCTATGGGACAAACTGCGAACAAATAGACAATACACGAGACACCACAGTACAGGTATATGATACGAACACCAACAACGCCTAGAATTTCGTAACTAAACGGACCAAATTCCGCTAACGATTTGTCAAAAGCCACTTCCTGGTCAAGATGCCATTTCTCTGAAGATCTCCTAGGCACCACGATCCAGAGAGCCGGCTAAGGATGTGGGTGGAGCAATGATGAATGTTCCCAGCCAGCCTTACGGACAGGCTTCGGCCGGTTCGCTTCGTGTGTGGTATGTTGTTCAAAGGGAAAAGGCAGGACTAGTCCAAAAACAAGCCCTGTGGTGATCTGGACCCCAGCATCTCCACGAGACGCTTAGCAGCGGCCGCGGACGGAGTCGGAGTCGGCCTTGCAGTAGAGACCCTTGCCGTCGGCGCAGGCGAAGCCCTCACCGGTGGCGACCTCACGGCAGGCAGCCTCCCACTCCTTGCCGGCAATCTGGTCGTTGTCGGTCTTCTTGACGCACTAGCGAGCGGGTTAGCGAGATTGATGGGATAGGCGAGCCGCGAGCGGCTGGCTGGGGAGGCAGGGGAAAAACTAACGCGTCCAGAAGCCTCGTCGTAGACGCCGACGCCCCACTCGTAGTTCTTGGAGCTGTAGAGCTCGCAAGCCTTGGTGGTGATGCGCCAGTTGTAGCTGTCGCCGTTGTGGCAGGCGCAGTTGTCGTGCAAGTCGGCAGAACTAAGAGTCTGTTAGCCTCTGGTGCTCGTTTGATGTCGAGACTGAACTGAGACTTACGCGACGGAGAGGAGCACGAAGAGGGAGGCAACCTTGGCAATGGAGAACTGCATTTTGGCGGCGTTGATAGTGGTTGGGTGGGATGTGTTTGGAGAAGGTAGTGACTGTAACGGAGTTGGTGGTGAAATGAATGAACTGAGTTGGTTCTGATTACTAGATCGGAACAAGAAAAGAATGTGGTGGGCGTGGATGGAGCTGGAAGTGAGATATCATGATCCTGGGGCGGAGGCTCTGGTGGTTTATATCCACGGATGACTTCCACGTGCAGTACGAGTCAAGTGCCTACTTTGTGATAAACAACTGGACACCTCCATGCGCACACCCGTCGGATACTGCACATACCACAACCACGCGGATGACCAGGACGTGCCAAGTTCCAACGAGCGGTAAAGGTCATCCGACTGCTCAGTGCGCAGAGCGCGGTCTCCACCCGAACCGCCATTACGTCCGGCGACCCTTTCACCGAGTCCGACGACCCTGTGGCCTGTCCAGGGAGTTTGATCTTCATCTACTGCGGACGCGCCGGTGGATGCCATGTCACGTCTCGGCGCCCCTCCGGGCGGTGCTGGAAATCCCTTGATGGCATCGTGGGCTAGTCTCCTCGCTCCCGTTATCAAACTCTATGCGCGCCCTAAAGGGGAAGCTAAGCGTGAGGCGAGAAGCGAAGCAGGGCATCGTTCAGCCCTTTGGGGCTTCGGTGTTGGTGATTTCCAAGCTAGCTGGGCTGATGGAGGAGTATTCGCGTCTGATGGACCATGGTGGGCTTCCTGGTCCAGGGGGGGAAAGACGGGGTCAGCAGGGGGCCCAGGATTGCATGAGTAAATAATCTCTTGCCTCATTGGGGACTGCAGGGGCATGGATGATGTCGCATGAAACGGTGAGCCGGGGCCGGAGTGAGGTTGTCATGACTCGGTAACCTTCCCGAAAGTCAATTGGGCAGAAACGACCTCAGAGCCGCAAAACTCCACGCTCTGCACACCTTGAGCTCCCTTCTTAGCCCGGATCTGGTTGGACGATTCTAAATGTGAAACTGGGAGACCCCAGTATTGCCTTGTTCGTGTTCGTGCTATTGAATGCCATCTGATATCCATCCGCGCCTCCCCCCACTGCCGGGACCGCACCGATCTCCGGTTTGCAGCTCTCGAGTCATTGGAAAGTCGTACTGCAGTTGGACCTGCCTCAGTCATAGTATGAAGCCGATATTATCTCTTCTCCCCATTAGGGAGTTGGATGACATTCCGCCCTGGAAAGCACCTGGCAAGCTGACCCCGTCGATGTGATCACAGGTGCGTCTCCTGCACCGGCATCCCCGGACTTGCGCTTGGCTTGTGCTCGACTGTCTGTCGGCCGACTATCTCGCGCGCGGATGTGCGCTTCACCGTCTATGCCAGGACAAGGGACAATGTGGCAGTGGAAACATTCGAGCGCAACGGCCAGGCTGCGGCTTGTCGAGCAACGAACAGACATCCGATAGTCTAAAGGTTCTCAGACTGGGGATGTCCCTTCACAGCCGCCGTCGAGATGCAACATCTCCCTGTTGTATAAAGACAGCCGACTCCCACCCACAGTCTCGGAATCATCACCTTGAAAGGCCAGTCCATTCTCCGTTACCATTCGTCCCCCACACTCTTTTCCCACATCAACCTTCACTCTTTACTTCTCAAAGACACTCCTTTGCAAGAGACCCATTTACACTCTTTTCAAACCCTCAAAATGCGCTTCTCCATCATCGCCCTCTCCGCCATCCTCGGCGTTGCTGCCGCCGCCCCGGAGCCCGTCGCCCTCAACTACGATGACGTCGTCGTTGTTGGCGAGGATGACTCCTACACCGTCATGAAGGACTACGAGTACGAAGCCATCAAGGCCCGTGACCTCCAGATTGCCCCCAGAGCTCGCGTCGCCTCTGCCCCTGAGCCCAGCCTCAAGCGCCGCGGCTGCGAGGAATCCACCGAGTTCCAGATCCTCACCGACGACACCTTCCTCAACTGGGACGTCCCCATGTCTCCCGTCGTCAACTCTGTCGGCAACGATGTCGCTGTCTCTGTCGACAAGGGCTACTCCCTTGCCAACTCCGTCGGCGTCACTGCCGGCCTGTCCTACACCATCCCCAAGATCGCCCTCGGTGTCTCTCTCTCCGTCTCCTACACCAAGACCTGGACCTCCACCGAGTCTCAGAACCTCCGTTTCACTGTTCCCGAGGGACAGTTCGGTCTCGTCGTCTCCCAGCCCCAGGTCCGCCGCATCACGGGCAACATCCTCGAGGGCTGCACCGACTCCCCCAGCTACACCCCCTTCACCTCCGACACCTACACCGACCAGTCCTACGGCAACCTCAACTGGGTCAAGGGTGTCATCCGCCTTTGCAACAGCACCACCTACCCCGTCCCCTTCTGCATCGGCGAGGGTTCCCACAACTAAGCGCGTGCGCGTTAATCGATATGGACCGACGACATCGCCATTGAGAGCGCCTCGTAGACGAGACCTGGCGAGAGTCATGTTTGTGAACTTTGCGAACTTTGCGAGTAGCCATTACCCCTCAGGGACGTCTGGAACGGAAAGGAGCTTTAGAGGTCTCCTCTTACAAACCCCCGGGACACTGCCACACACGAGTTAATGTCAATACACATTGTCCTCTTATACCACCCTCTGCATCTGTTATCACGCGAGTTATGTTTGTTTCCTGGTTTTGTGTACTGTTAGACTTTGGGGATAGAACTGGAGTAGACTAGCAACATGCTATGTTAAGATCAATGACTGCCTTTACACAAGTGAATGCCTACTTGAGTTCAATGCTTATTCGATTGTTCAAGTGTCCATGGGATAAAAAGTCTTCATCTGCATAGTCTCTTTTGATGTTGATCAAGTAAGCTTAATTGCCTTGCGTTCTATTGACTCAGTCACGAGACTTGGTCACAAGACACTTAGCCATTATTGAATGTGTTTGCATAGTCTTGAGTCAGATACCCTATTGCAACTGCCAGTCGGCTTGCAACCTCGCGGCCCGATGTCTTCACGACTTGCTGACTAGCCGACTCCATGTTGCATACTACCTCATGTGATTGCTGCCTCACCTGAATTCTTATCCCCAGCTCATTTGCGTATTCGGATGCGGGTTCTCGGATCCGTCAACTGGTTGACGACTCATCATGCCTATCGTCTCGTGCATTGAAGTTTACAATCGGTAGTCAACCCCGAGATTCAATATAAGTTAATTGAGTCAACACGCCTCGAACCTCCGCCAAGCCACCTTTCGACCACAAAGCTTGGTAACGGCGGTAGCTGTAATATTATTCGTATGCGTTGTCTAGAAACCAGCCCCGCCAATTCCAAACGTTCCCAAATTCTGAACATGGTAATATTTGGGGCCAGTCGGAGCCGAATTCTTCAACTCAGGAGATCTCTGGCGAGTCAGTTTTGCGGGATGGCACGTCCCGAATGCAGCTGCTGAATGCTCACCTGATGCTCACTGCCCCTGTCAGTGTCATGAGAGTTTCGGCGAGCTTTCATAGACAATCGTAAATGCCCATGAACACCTCGGCGACGTCTAGGCTCTCTCGGCGACACGTGAAGAGGGTCGTCGTCAGCCCCTACAGCCCCGTTGGGCTGTAAAATATCAGTGACCACGTCGTGTGTCATCGATATTCAAGTGCTGACCGACTCGCGGCCTCTCAAGGGTTGAGTGGGCCCTTTTGGATGCCTCCGCGGCACTATTGTCGCCAAAACTTGGTACGCCCAATCTCCCGATTCCAAGTTTCGAAGCGCAACTAGCCTTCAACAACTAACAACCTCCGTTCATCCGCAACCTCACAGATATATAACCCACGACGCACCATTTTCGAGCCACACTTACACGAATAATGGCCTTTTTGCTCGTTGAACGTTGAACGAAACTCAGCATGTGGAGCGTTCAAGGACTCCCTCACGACGCTGAGTCAGTATGCAATTTGGATGAGGTCAGCACCGACCACTTTTGGAGCAGTGCAAGCATCCCGCTCACGTGGGAAACAATCAACAGAGTTTACCGAAGAGCCCGCCTGCTCCATCACGGGAGATGTTGCACTGGAAGTTAAAATTGTGGCATTCTGTCAAGTTCACTCGACTCAGTCGAATGCAGGTGATCGGTTGAGATCCGTGATGGACCTTTCACACGTTTGTTTCCCCGGGCCCGCTCCCCGAGATATTGACATATCCTCCGAAGGAGAGTTCCGCTGGACAACTCCGGAGCCCGGGCCACCGAAACACTTCGGCCGCGTTGCCCACCTTCCGTTGTGATCAACACAACGTTCGCCGAATCGGGATGCCAACTTTCCCACTCTGTCCCGGCAACAAGAGTTGGCTTATCTGTTCAGTTGACTCATGCTCCATGCCGCTGAGGGGAAAATACGTGGTGTTGGTGAATTTCCTGCATCAATGTGTTGAAGCGGCCCCAATCAACTCAACTCTGAGACTCAAGACTGATGTACCATTTCTCGGTGAGCTACTCACACTGCAATCGCGACCGCGTCATATGGGATTTTTTTGGTCAAGCTAACGTGCAGTATAGGTCATGAACGTTGCAATCGATTGAGCGTACCAAAAGTTGAAGTGAGGTTGAAGACCAATTGAGGTTGAAGCGCTACACTCTTCTCAAATGCAACCTCATCAGACGAACGCCCGCAGCCAAGGAACCCTGCAAGTCCAACTGTCGGTGCAAACTCAATCTAGGGTTTCCTTGGCATATATTCCGATCCCAAAGATCTGGGTTTAAGTTGCCATTGTTTCAAATTCGTAGTGGTGTGGTCGATCGGTAACTTTCTTCAACACACGACTCAATCACTGCTGAAGGTTCACTGGGGGGCCCATGCCAAGAGGTTAAGAGAAAACAACTAAAGTTCTTTGACGTGAAAAGAAGCAAAACAAAGGCTGATGGCATTTCTTGGCCGTCTTGGCATAGTAGATCGCATTAATGTCCGCTCGAACTATTTAAGAGATTGAGACATTGAACTTTTGGCTGTCAGCTACGCGAATGTTACTTTTGACGAAAGCGATACGCACCTGCTACCGTCCACCGCTGCGAAAGCAGTATCAAAGCTTCCATAGCCAATTGCAGAGTCGTGTCTGCGCCATCGGCAACATCGCCCTCGCGGACAAACCACTGGCACTCAGTTGCAATGTCGTAAAGCACTTGGATCACAAGTGGGCTCAGACTGTTGATGTCAATTGCCGCCTGCTGAATGACAAAGGTGGCGATCATTGGGCCGCGTGTTGAAATGATTTGCTTCAACCCGCGTATCGAAGCATTTTGCATGTCGCTTTCCTCTGGTAGTCTCTCCCCTCTGGCGCCGGGTTGGATGCATGCGTAGCCATGATACAAAGTCAGCCGTGCGACTGTACAGAGAGCTAGGTCGACAATCGCCGACCCGCCGTCCGTTGACTGAGAAAGGTGAGAATCGAGAGCGCCCAGCGTTGCCTCCAGCTGGAGTGCTTGATCCAGAGTTTCCTTCTGAATCACGGAGTCTTTTCGAGAGTTTCTATGCGCAAGCACTCGGCCGAGTATGTGGGAAGCCTGACAAGTTCGCGCAAAAGGGCCGATCTCCGAGTCGGTTGAGAAGCCTGTCGTGTAAAGCGGTTGGCTTGTTCCTATTGACCCGCGGAACCATTCCGTGTCCGATATAGGCAGTAATTCGCCTTGAACAGGCTCGGGGGTAGCAAGGGGAAATCCTGTGGGGCCAAGGTTTATGTAACTATCACGAGTTAGTTGCCTATAACTGTTTGTTTCTGCTCTGCGAAAATTCCAGGGCTCTGAATTTGTCCGATAAACATACCGCTCTAATATGGAAGTTGCCCACCATGTCCTTCGCTCCTCTTCCCAGTGAGTCCAAGTTGGAGGAATCTGGAAGAGTTGCGTGGCATTGTTACGATCATGCACCCCTCTCAAAAGGCCGAGCCGTGCAGCAAGACTAATCGTAAGGTAGGCGGTGGGACATATGCCGTGGCCAATCTCGTAGAGAGCTATGAGCACGAGAGACTGGAAAAGACGCATAGATGTTGGAATGATGACTTCCAACGCATTTGCAAATCTCCGAGCAGCTTGATAGACAGCTAATTCAGCAGCGGATTGATGCATATTATCAGCTGGGGTAGATCCCGATACAAGTTTCATGCAGAGCAGGAGTAGGGCCAATTCCGCCGTGACACCTGCTTCTAGGTCTTGCCTCACCTTCTTTCTACTGACGAATGGAAACCAGAGGTCAACAGAGCCGAAGTACGCTTCACAGATAGCCATCATGTTGGGACCAAGAAGCTCGGAGATGTACGGGGGCACTTCCGATGTGCAGCGCAAGGCGTCGTGAGAGATCGGCTGGAACAAGTCTGCATCGAGGAAGAATGCAGTCGGAAAGTTGGAAGCAGATGGAGCTACAAATGTTGAAACTTCAGACGCCGAGGTTGGTGTTGACATTGATGTGAACTGCATATCTTCCAAATCTTCCTGTGGCGAGCCATAGGCCTTGCGGCCGGCTGGGTACTGGCACTTCTTTCCGAGCCGAACGCACTTTAAGAAAGTATCATCAGCATCGACAATAGCTGATGAACCACTTCAAAGACATACTAGAGCACAGGAGGGAAGATCTTTCGGGCACTTCCTCTTGAGGCGCCTGAGCAGGCATAAACGTTAGGCGTTCGTGGATGGCTCATCTAGCAGCCTTGTGAAGACTTACCTGCATTGACGGCATGATTGAGGTGCCCGTTCCGTAGGGCCATCCGAGTGGACATTTGTCTCGGAAAGGGAAGATGACATAGTTGCGACAGGGGGAAAAGAGAAATTTACCGGCAGGCAGTATGGCTTGCCCTCCTGGGCTTAGGGATTGGAGTGAAGTGAAGGTGTGGTGCGAGGTCCGCTGCTACGTCCGCTCATGCTTTTGGCACCGCTTATGAGATAAATGAGACGAGCATCGGGCAAACTCTTCCGCTTCACGTCAAACGGCCACAGCGAATGCGGGATAATGAGAGAGCGAGCTTTGCGAAACCTCAGTCTGACATGCAGAAAAAGCGGCCGTCGCCGGGCCGCCAACCACGTGTGGCATCTTTATCGGCGCAACCTCAAAGCCGTTGTGTTTCCTCCACTATTTCCGTGTTGCCTGCTGCTGAAAAGCGCATTCGGTGGTGCCTGAATCGGACATAAGCTCAAAAGTCCCTCGAAGGATCGGGACTAGCGACGCCTCCCAGGCTCGTTCCGCTAAGCCCTGTCGATTGCCCTATCCAAGAAAGTTGGAGCGGACAATTGGGAGCTCCTGGGCGGACATTTCAGTACGCCTTTGGCTTGAGAAAAGCCGCTTTCCCCGCATTTTTGGGCGGAAATTGTGAGGGCATCGCGGCGACGTGGTATCAACGATAGCCATGAGCGGGCAATTGGGGATGCAGAATACGGAAAATTCAGCATGCATGACATGCAGTTGTTTAAAAATTCGAATGGAGTTAAGGGAAGGAAAAGGAAATCTCAAAGATATAAAAGAAGTCTGAATTCTCTGCATCGTGTCTTGAAAAACAGATCATCAACACACTCTTCACACATTCATACCAGCAAACTCCCCAGCAATCACAGTTTTCAAATCACTATAAAGCAATTGATGAAATCTTATATCAAGAGTCGCATCATAAATCTTTGACATGGACGCCTTCCACCCCTACGCTGATCTCTTCGCCAACCCCAAGGGCCCTGGAGATGCCCGCCCCACCGCACTTCAAGTCATTGAGGATAGCAAGCTCGGCAACGAATGGACGGGCCGGGTCGTCCTCATTACCGGAGGCACTTCCGGACTCGGTCTTGAGACTGCTCGAGCGCTCCACACTGCCGGGGCCGACGTCTACATCACGGCTCGAGACTCAGCGAAGGCCAAGGGTGTCGTTGAAGACATCACCAAGTCTTCCAAGGGTAACGGAAAGTTCGAGGCCATTGACATGGACTTGAGCTCCCTCGACTCTGTCAAGAACGCTGCGCAGGCTTTCTTGGACAGATCGACGAAGCTCAACGTGCTTATCAACAACGCTGGTAGGTTCCATTACTGAAAGTCACTATTGCCGTTGAGAAATACTAATTCTTTCCGCAGGCATCATGGCAGTCCCTGAGCCAACCAAGACCAAGGATGGCTTCGACGAACAATTCGGCGTCAACCATCTGGCCCACTTCACCTTTACCACATTGCTTCTCCCGATCCTCATCAACAGCAGCACACCTGAGTTCAACTCCCGCGTCGTAGCCATCACCTCCTCAGGACATAGGTTCTCTTGCATCAGATTTGACGACTACAACTTCACAAAGGGCGAGTACAACCCTTGGCTCGCATACGGCCAGTCCAAGACTGGCAACATTTGGATGTCCAACTACATCGACCGCGTCTACGGTCCCCGCGGAGTGCACTCCGTGAGCGTCCAGCCTGGAATCTGCACGACTCCTCTCCACGTGCACATCGACCCTGCGCAGGCTGAGACTTGGCAGTCAGACCCGGCGGTCGCAGCTGGCATTAAGACGCCGGAGCAGGGCGCCGCGACGCCTACTTGGGCTGCGATTGCTGACGTCTGGGAGGGCAAGGGCGGGAAGTATTTATTTGACGTCGCTCTGGGTGGTCCAGCAGCCGCTGAGACTGCAATGTCAATGGCTGATCACGGATATGGGCCCCATGCTTTTGATGAGGAGGGAGAGAATAAGCTATGGGAGCTTAGCTTGAAGCTTACTGGTGTCAAGCTAGAAGTTTAGATTTCCTTGGCATGCTTTGTATGATATAGAGGCTCTAGTTTTGTTTCATCTCTTGCGGGTTTCTTTGATAGACTGGTTTCCTATGTTCAATAGCAAAATACTACTCTATGTTATTCAACAGTTCCACTAAGAATAGGCTCGCGGACGAAAGCGCTCCTTTGACTTTCCACTGAGGTAGTACTGATTCCAACTTCCGCCGATGAAGGACATTCGAAACCCGAACTAGTCACCAAGTCATTAAGTTATTGTCAATTTCTTATTCATTTGTTGTGAAAATTCTCCGAGTTGTCGGTTGAAGTGTCTCAATTGCCGACGTAGCGTCACATTGGCGTAAAGTAGCGCAGAACAGCCGGTGGGATATGCATGAACGTACATTTTCACGCAGGCTTTCATAAATACATGCGCTTTTAATCAGAAATGAATGACTCTAGCACCAGTGTCCAATAAAAATAGCGCACGAAATATCCATGAGTTCATCACACCCAACAGTACTAAGCATTACTCGACTCGATATCTTACGAGGCACCTCGAACAGACAACAATCCAGTATCCACCCAACGTGCTTGCTTGAAGTGATTCGGAACCAAGACTGCTTGCGAACGATCATTTGTATTCGTCGGCCTCGGAAGCCAAAACTCGAGAAGATGCGAACCGGTCGGGTTGCTCGGCCTACGAAAGCACCGGAGTCTACGGATCAGTGCCCTTGCGGTAGTTGAATTGAGTTTGATTGCTAGACCGAGCCACTCGGGTTACCTTAGCTCAACTCTTGTGCGCGTGCAACCCGGTGGGAGACGTTTAAAATGCGGGGGATTCGCCGTTCAACACTGTTCTGATCTCTACTTCTTCTTCGCTTCATTTGGACCTCACATCATTGTTTGTCCAACGTCAATGTGTGGGATGATGTGGAGCACCCTGGCCCAACAAATGCGCCACACATTACTGTTAGGCTTCATAATGTCAGTACTGCTCGCAGTAGAAGGCGTTGCCTCCTCGACCGCTGGTGATGTTTGTTCGGCTCTTGCTGCGACGTTACCAGCCGAGGCGTTCCTGGCGCCGAACACAACCGGATACCAAGCTATCAAAGATAACTACTGGAGCCAAACTGCCGGCAGCCTGAGCCCGATTTGCATCACTCGTCCCAAAGACGCACAGCAGGTGGCATCCATCGTCAAGATACTGTCTTCCTCCGGCAAAGATGTCCGACTAGCCATCAAGAGCGGAGGTCATGGCTCATCGCCGGGTTGGTCAAACACCGACGGTGGCGTCCTTATCTCGCTTGACTTGATCAACGGGACCCAAAATGTGGCCGACAAAGGCCATGCTGTCGTGGGAACCGGTGCACGTTGGGTGGATGTGTACAAAACATTGGAAGCCGAGAAGGTGACAGTCATAGGGGGCCGGTTCTCAGCAATCGGTGTTGGCGGCCTTCTCGTCGGAGGCGGTCTCAGCTACTTCAGCGGGTTACACGGACTCGCATGCGACAACGTCCTCAACTATGAGGTTGTTCTTGCCGACGGAACTATCGCCAACGTCAATCAAACGTCCGAGCCTGACCTCTTCCGCGCACTCAAGGGCGGCGGTAACCAATTTGGCATTGTGACGCGCTTCACTCTCAAGACCTATCCTCTCGAGTCGCAGATATGGGGCGGCATTCTGTCCTTCTCCATCGACAAAGCTGAAGAGGTCTTCAACGCTACGCAGACCTTCAGTGCGAAGTACGACCCCAATTCACACATCTACCTCAGCATGGGAGGCGGCGCAAATCCACAGTTGTCCTTCCTCAACGTGTACGTCTTTTACAACGGCCCCTCTCCACCTGCTGGGGACACCAGCCCCTTCGCCCCTTTCTACGCGGCCAAGCCTATGGCAGACAGCACCACCGCACAGAGTTATTCGGCCCTCATTGCATCAAACAACAATGGAAATCTGCCTCTCAAGCGCTGGCTGATCGGTGGCCACACGTTCCCGAACCTTGAGGCGCCGCATGGGGGTAGCCTTTACCTCAAGCACTGGCAGAATTTCCGTGACAAAGCCAACGCCACGGCGGCCGGGGACGTAGGTCTGCTCTTCTCCATGGCACTCGTCCCAGTTCCCGCCCGCGTCATGAGCGCGGGCGAGAATGTGACGGGCGTCAAAAATGTGATGGGTCTCGAGCCAGACGCTGGCGACACTGCGTGGATCGACTACTCACTCGCATGGGGAGAGGCGAAAGACGACGCGAAGATGTTCGGGTTCGCCGAAGAAATGAGCAAGGAGGGTGATTCGATGGCGACGACCTTTGCCCCCGGCGTGCTCAGTTCGAATGCTGTTACTGGATCTGCAGCCGTCAAGAACGCAGACTTCTATCGGACGAACCCAAGGTACATGAACTATGCACTGCTGAATCAACCTGTGCAGGCGAGCTACGGCCAGGAGAGTCAAAAGTTCTTGCGGGATGTGCAGAAGCGATATGATCCAGCTGGTCTGTGGAGGCGGGACGGCGGGTTTCTATGGGATTGATGGAATTGCCTTGGTTAAAGCTGTTTACAAAGACCGTGTAGTAGATAACCATACTTAGAAATCGACGTTCTCAACCACTTCCCGACGTAGTATCTCTGCATCCTCAGGTAGAAGGAACCCTGACTTCACCTGTTCATTGATAGCACGTCCTGCAACTGATTGATAGTTTCCTACAGATCCATACAAGTTTCGAAGCTTCTTCTCACCAAACGGCCATTCAGAACCTATTTCAATCAGATTAAGTCGAGCGACTTTTTAGAAACGACCGTGCGAATGACTTACCCCAGTACCAATTTGGTCTCCCTTTCGGGGTCGCCGCGACGACTCTGGCAAGCGGCGCTTCCATGTGCACCGTCCGAACGCCCCCAACAGCATTGCCATGCTCATCCCGCAAGATTTCGTCGCTATCTTCAATTGTGTATATAGTCGAGCTTGGTGGCGGGGGAATGGCGACCTCACCAGTCCATTTCTCGATCATATCAAAGATAGCATGGTAAATGAAAGAATTCGCAAAGGTGCTCCAATTCGCACCGTGAAGTTCAGCAACAGACCAGCGCTCGAGCTCGCGATCAGACGCATATCTTGATTCCCTATGGGCCATGCCGGCCACTTCATACAGTCGGAATGCGTCGCTGTCAGGTCTCCGATGCTTCGTGCCTCTCATTTGCCCGCTTACTCCGCAAGGTAGTCTCACCGAGAGGAACTCTGCCTCGCCTAGGAGCTCAATGATCTTTGCGCCGGGGACATCAGGAAGGGCGCTGCCGCCTGACTGACAAGGAATGAACGCATCGAACGGCAGGTTCCCGTCGGGTAGACGCAAGTTAGAGGAATGAGTGATGAAGCGTCTGGTGAGCCCCCCGGTCTGTGATAGTCCGGTCAACACTACACGAGTAGCCGTCAAACCCAGGTCACCCGAGCGAAGTGCATGAGAGGCTTGGGTTATGATTCCGGGCGATTGTGTCGTTGCTGGCCACCATTGAGCTTTGAATGTGTCGTACGCATCTCGGAGCGACTCTTTGGTAGCAGACGCCACGAAAGGAATCATTTCCCGAAACTCGTCTGACAAGGGGCTCGGAACGAAGTGCATGTCCTTGTAACGCGAAGGATTTTCACGCTTGATGTTGCCGAGGGCCGAAGGAGCTTGAGGGTCGACCTCTAGCCAAGCATGGCCTCGGAAGCCGTCAGCGGTGCCAAAAACAGCAGGATTCAGGTAGCTTACCGTTACGCATCAACCAACGATTAATATGTCTCCAGATACTGGTTCCATCCCACAAGTGTGAAGTAAGCCGGTGAAGTCGGAGTTGCTTGCTGGGCAGCGGAGAAGCAGGCGGGTGCAGTACGACTCGCCAGCCGCAGTGCCGCTCATGAGATATTCGCGACTCGTATAGTTATACTCTCCGAGAAGATCCACATGGTATGGCTCAACAATAACGGCGTGAGAAGTCACCGTTTCGGGAAGAAACTTGATTTTCGGCAACCCAACGATGGCCTCAGCCACTGGCTGGTCAGTCTTAGTGGCCAACATGACGTGTCGGAGGAAGCTGAAAAGATCGCAGACCTGGCTGTTTGTCAGAGGGTTTCAAACCAGAAGCCAGTAGAGCTATCTGAATTATCTTATATGTCCTTCGGCGTATATGTCGCTATGCATCGCGTCTTGCCGCCGACAAGATCCCTTGACAGACGACTTATACAAGCGGCCGATAGTGTCACATGACACAAGTTCCGACATAGTCGGTCATCATCACAGCCAATGAATTAGACCCACCAGAGATTGCCGATTGAGTCGGACTCCGTTACCTCGGAGTCTCTACAGGTTAAAGTACCAGGGAAGACATTTCTTAAAGATGATCTCCCCAGACTGAATGGAAGGGCCGTTCGAATCTTGGCGTTCCCTAACAATCTTCTGTTGTTCAAGATGTCTGCCCATATCCACGACCATCAACCCCACGCAAAAGACAAGGATCAATCCGGCAGCCATGTCGAAATTGATATCGCAAATGGTCAATCTTCTAATATGAAGGTGTACGGAATCTCCGAGTTGACAAACATCACGGAAGAGGAGAACAAGCACGCGAAGAGAAAAATTGACCGGATCATGCTTCCCCTGATGGGTCTCTGCTACGTCTTTTCTGTACGCCCATTCTGGAGCATCTAATCCTGCGACAATGAGCTGATTTCGTCATGACAGTTTCTTGACAAGACGCTTCTCAATTACGCCTCCATCTTCGGAATAAAGGAGGCACTGAAGCTGGAAGGCACCGACTACAGCTGGCTGGGGAGGTTGGTGCTGTAAAGTCCTCGTAACTGGACGATCGCATTTGGCTTACATTGTTTCCAGCATCTTTTACATAAGTTACATGTTCGGATCCATGATGTGGTCCAAGATTGTGCATCGTTGGCCCCAGCATGTTGGCAAGTTCGTCTCCGACGCTGTGTGCATCTGGTCTATAATCGTTCTCTTGACCCGTAAGAATGATTCCCGATCTATCCTTTTTGGGTATATCATGTGCTGATGGTCAATGGAATACAGCTCTTTGCTTCAATTTGGCGGGAATCATGACTGTTCGGTTTTTCTTGGGTCTCATGGAGTCAATCATCGGGCCAGTCTTCGTCATCATCACTAGCAATTGGTGGACACGACCGGAGCAGGCATTCAGAACTGCATTTTGGTTGGGAGGCACACCAGTCAGTTGGAAACCATAAGTTTCAAGACACAAGGACTAATAATACAGGTCGGAAATTTCCTCGGAGGAATCTTGAGTTACGCCTTGGGCACAAGTCAGTTGCCCCTGCATCTGTACGGCATGCATCTAAGCTGACTGCTCGCTTCTAGTCCATGGGTCGATCGCAACATGGAAGATTTTCTTTCTCTTTTTTGGTTCCTTGAGCTTTGCATTTTCGCTTATTCTCATGTACTTCATGCCTGACCATCAAGCCAATGCAAGGTGGCTGAGTGAGAGGGAAAGGAAAGTAGCCATCGAGCGAGTAAGAGAAAACCAGACTGTCACATCTAACAACCAATGGAAGTGGGATCAATTTTGGGAGGCTCTGAGAGACCCGCAGACGGTGTTTTCTTTTGCCACAGCAATGTGAGTAGTCTCGGTGCACCTCTACTTATTGACTGGCGTCAAGTTGAGTTTCTGACACCCTCACGTTGCTTAGGGGAAACACCATGCCATCGACCTTTGCTAGCCAGGTAAGATCTCAAGCTCAATGACCCTCATTCTGGAATCCAAATTGACGTAACTTTCAGTTCTCCAGCCAGATTGTCAAAGGCTTTGGTTTCTCTACTATCGCTACAACAATGATTTCAACCTGCCCCGCAGCTGCCATCCAGCTTGGCTTCTTCCTCTTCTTTTCTTGGCTCGCGTCTCGTCGGAAGAACATTCGCCTTCTTCTGTCAATACTTGTTTCAGTGCCGCCTCTCATTGGGGCTTCTCTGCTCCACGCACTTCCAAACTCAGATAGAGCCGGCCGACTCGCGGGCTACTATCTCACTTACACGTAAGCCTAATCCTGGTATCGAAAGCGACGCTCAACTTAACTCGAACACAGACACAGCATGTCATTTACGCTCAATGCGGGTCTCATGGCATCAAACTACGCAGGTAACACGAAGAAGTCGACTGCGTCGGCAATTGTGTTTGCGGGTTGGGCTGCTGGTCTAATCGCAGGTCCTCGTAAGTAAGCCCGGGAGATTGAGAACAAGAACCCGATCAACTGATGATGCGACAGAATTCTTTTTGGAGAGCGAGGCTCCGATATACAACATGGCTTTCAAAATGTTGAGTGGGTGACCCATGCTTTTCGTTGACTTGAGCTCATCTCATCTGAACAAATTAGTGGTCTGCTACGCTCTCATGATCGTGGTGCCGATCTGCCAGATTTCCTGGTACAGACGTGAAAACTCACGGCGTCAGAAATGGGCTGAACAACAGAACTTTAGCGTCTTACCTGGAGCACGGCCTGATTTTACGGATAAGACGGACTTCGAGCAATCGGAGACCTTTAGGTATGCCATGTAGTGGCCCGTGGAAAATAGGTCAGTAGTACAGACAATCAATTATTCACTGCAAGATGCCACGTGATGTTACACGATGGTTTCGCTGATGAAGGACTCAATCCTTATTCGTACTGTTACGTCCCCTTAGCCATCATCCTCTGTAGCGTCCTAATCATGGTTCTTCACTTTGTTCCTACCATCTTTCCCACCGGTGTTGTTCTCGTCGATGGTATTTGACTATTCGCCTGGCGATGTGTACTCTAGTATCAGTCCAGATAGGAATCAACACTTATTGAAATTGTCTGCTCGCTCAGCAGAGCACACGCTGCATATACATTGACGACATATGGCCGAGTCTCGCTCAAAGTCAAAGTAGCAATAAAATCGATTAATGAACCATTGATAGTTTGACTTGGCTTGTCGTTTATCAAAAACAAGTTCTTCTAGTTAACTATAGACTCTCTGAGTGTCACGAGGACCGGCTACTCGCAAACGTATCAACCAGGATGACCCCGCTGATTAGCCACGGGACATAAGAGGCATAGCGCGTGCGGGCGGAGGTCATAGGAGCTATTAATACCGACCGTGTTCGCTCCCTGATTGTTCGTCACACATGATTCATCTTTTGGCAGCCGACAACAAGCGACCTACGAGGAACAACAAGTTCCTTGAAATTGATCAATGCCACAAAACACTGTTGCATCTGTATCTTGAGGACTCTGGGCCAAAAGAGTATCTCGATAATCGTTCTCTTTCATAGCTAGTGAAATAAGTCAAAGCACCCACTTTTCGACCACCCCTGCTTTTCGACCGCCATGAATTGACGCCATCGCAACCACCACCACTTTATTCAATTAATTATCAACTACCTCTTGAAGCCACAATAATGCAACTTTCGGCCTCACTGGGTAATTCAGATGCGCTGGATTCATCTGAATCATTTTCAACTTCGCCAGCCTCAATCTGGGCTTGCCGTATCTCTTTGATTGTCGCAAACTTCGTATTTGGGTCCAACTGAACAGTCTTCCTCTTCCTGCTAGCAGTGTTGGCAACCTTGGCCTCTAGAAGCTCTACCTTTTGCTGGGCGATAGCTAGGGCAAAGGAATGCTCTTGGAAGCCTTTTTCTACCTTCCTGAAGAGCTGGCGTTGTGTGGCGATGTTTTG
>NW_026517406.1:0-143738 GCF_026319265.1 Colletotrichum chrysophilum | reverse complement strand
AAGGGTAGGCACCTAACAGCGGTGAAGCAGGCCGGGTTAGGCGGCGTACTGCGGCAGAATAGTGGGTCCAACGGAGCCGGATCTCGGTAACTGCTCCGGCGAAGCCGGAGATATCAATCCGGGCTCTAGCCCGTGACACTTACGAATGTATAGTCATATTATGTCGTCTGGGCAAGCCTGTGCGGGCTTCTTCTTTCCGCAGTATCTGTGGCCGTGGGCGTCGTACAACAGATTCAAGCAGCAGTGATGCTGCAGAATCCCACATACGTGCCTCAACGTTGGCACTTGCCCTGTGTCAGTCACAAATCTGCTTCTTTTTGACGACCATTGCATTGCCCGCAATTTTCAGTACCACTAGGACTAACTTTACCGACAGATGTACTGGGCACTGCTAACCATTCATCTGCTGGTGAACATATTCGGAGTTAAGCTCTTCAACTTGGTAAACTTTGGGGGTATTGAGTATTGCCAGTCATCGCATTCTTTCGAGTCATGCTGATAGGACACAGCCGCATTCATACACCTATCATTTCTCTTCATCACCATGATTGTTCTTCTCGCCACTACTGAGAACAAGAACAGCGCTCCGAGCGTCTTTGTAGAGTTTCAGAACACTTCTGGGTGGCCAACCGACGGGATCGCCTTCTGGGTGGGCATCATTACGGCGTGCGCCGGGTTTGGCGGCATCCATTCCGGTGTCATGTTCAGTCAGGAGACCAGAGACGCAGCAAACAACATCCCTAGAGCACGTATGTTACAGATTGCCACGGATCCAACGCTGGCACTAACGTCTCACAGTCCTGTACTCGCTGATTATCAACGCACTGCTCTGCCTTCCTTGGGTGCTTGCATTGCTCTTCTGTACCGGCAGCTTGGATTTACTCCTGCAGTCTCCAGTAAGCTTTGTGAGTCCGATGGCGCAAATTTACCTGAACTCAACCCAAAACGTCTCAGTGGCAGTTTTCCTGCAGGTTATGACCTTTACAGTCGGCGCTGGTGCGAGCATGAACCTCGTCGGCTCAGCCGGGCGCGCCATCCACTCGGCCGCCTTGAATGGCGCGCTGCCCCCGGTATTGTCCAAGATTCATCCAAAGTGGAATGTTCCGGTGCGGGCTCTATTGGTGACATTTGTTGCCCTGTGTCTGATCTGTCTGATCTACATATGGAACACTACGGCCTTCTTTGCCTTTTTGTCAGCCTTTCTAATCCTACAGATGGTTTCGTATATCATTCCCATCGGGCTGCTGATGTACCGATCGATCGGCGGAGAGTTTGAACTGGGGCCCTGGCAAATAGGCCGGTTCCGTGTTATCGTTCACACCATGTCAGTGGTATGGTGCGGCTTCCTCATCGTTTTCCCGTCATTTCCGACAACACTGCCGGTGAAGGCGTCCAACATGAATTACTCGATCGTTATCGTTGCAGGCATCTTCGCTTTTGCGACCGTTCTTTACTTCACTTACGCTCAGGGCCGGTTTACGGGGCTGAAGTTGGAAACCTTGATCGGCATCAGGGCTGGCGAGAAATGACCTTCGGGCAACGCAAGGCACAAGTGCCAGAAGGCACCGGGTCAAAAGCCGACGATGTTAGCAATGATCTGGTCAATTTATCAATAACTCATCTCGGCTTGTCTATGCCAAGTTTCCTTCGCAATGATGATGATAATGCAAAGTCTGATATATTCCTACTAGCAGGCTTGTTTCTTAGGTGCAATTAGTCACAGACGCCTATCACCCGTGAAATAAAGTCCTCAGAAACAGATACACAAACTGTCTATGCGGAAAATACTATCGATACCATTTGCATCCTAGCTTATACATGACGCGAGACCAACTAATCTAAGTAACAGCAACACATCTATGCGGTCACTGTGAACTCTGGTCTACCAGTAAACTCCTTCCTTCGGCAACAGTGGGATCGCCAATTCTTCCAGTGTACCCTCTTTTCCGCTGATGACATCTTCTTTGACCTTGTCGTACCATTCATCCACTACAGCCTGCGCATCAAAGTCTCTGACCCGAGGAAACCGCTTCATTGCCCACTCCTTTGGGTTGGCCTGGATAGTGTCCCAGTCAACCTTGTGAAACGCATCTCTGTGCACAATAGCGTTCGCGTGGAACTTGTTGGCGCGGTGATACCTCAGTCTCTGGGCAACCTCGAGGGCTAACTTGACATCGCCATCGGACTTCCCGAGACACGCGGCGACTGTCACGGCATCCTCGATTGCCTGTGAACCACCCTGGCCGGAGGTCGGAAGATGAGCATGGGCCGCGTCGCCAATGAGGATGATTTGGCCGCCTTTGGACGTCCACTTCTTGATGTGAGGCCTGTAAACCAGCTTGAAGTCAATCAAGCATTCAGGCGGGGTGCACTCCAGCAAGGCTTTGCACTCGGGGGCGAACACGGAAATGAAGGGGTCGACAGCGGATTTGGGCACGCTGTGAGACCAAGATTCCTCGACGTCGTTGTTGTCTGGGTGCATCATGACCCAGGCGACCTCCTTTCCGCCGTTCCAAGAATAAGCCAGGATGCTGAGGTTGTCGTAGGCCCAGGCTTTGATGACGTCCTCGCCGTTGCGGAAGAAGCTCTTGAGATCGGGATGGGCCAGGGCTTTCTCGCTCGCGGTGAAGTACGACCTGAAGATGGCCCATCCGCTCTTCTCCTCTTCGTTCTCGAGACCAAGAACAGCCTTGCGCGCGAAAGATCGACTGCCATCGGCAGCAATGACGCAGTCGGCCCAGATAGTCTTCCCGTCCGCGAACGTGACGCCCGCCTGGTTGTGCTCCTCGGATTCCTTGTAATCCACAATCGACTTTCCCAGTTCAATCTGGACACCGAGACGGCGTGCATACGCCATGAAGATGCCATGCTGCTTGCCCCGATGAGCAGCGAAAGTTTTGGTTCGATCTTCGTCTTTCATGAACCAGGGAACAGGGTAGAGAAGCGTGCCGTCATATTTGTACATCTCAAGCACGTCGGATTCGCACCCGATGGACAGGATTTCCTGGCCCACCTTTCCCTCATGCCATCTAGAGATGACTAGGCCGCCGTTGACGAAGAAGTCGATGATATCTGACACCCGTCAGGTCAGTCCCATCACGCAGAAGTAAAGGGGCATTGCATGTGAGCCAACTGAAAAGAAAGATGCTTGGAGATTTGATTACCTCCACGAGTGTTTGAGTCGACGTATCGCTCTATGAGAGTAACTTTCATGCCTCGCAGCCGGCACTCGATTGCCGCAGACAGGCCTCCGAATCCGGCACCGACAACTATGACTTCGAGGGGTGCCATGGCGTATTTAACTATGTTTGGGTGGGTGTGAAGATTTGATTGGGAGTTTGAATAATGCAGCCCGAGTAACACGAATGAAGGCAATGAATTAACGGACGCGGCTTCTATGCTCCTCTAAGGAGACGATTTAATGACACATCTACCAGCGTATGTGCATCCATATTGAGTGGAAAACACGCCGTAGACCGAATTCCGAATGTTATGAGCTTGAAATGTCTTCCACGCAAGCTCAGCCGGCAAATTTGACATTCGCGTCCGACTCTCCGCAGTTCCGAGATACGTCGCAACATCTCATCCCATGTCCGGAGCCACTTACCGAGAGCGCCGAAAACTGAACCTCGCGATTACAAAGGGCTTTTCTGGGGGCGAGAGACCAATTCCCCCGAGGCTTCAATAGCCTATCATCACGGGATACAGAAATTTGTTTCGCTTGCAGACAAGCTTTGTTAGCTTCACTACCAACATTCACCATGGCTTCCAGGTTTGAAACACTGCAAATACACGCCGGCCAGCAAACCGACCCGGTCACCAAGTCAAGAGCCGTACCTATCTACCAAACTGCATACTTCAATTTTGACGACTCGGCACACGCAGCACGATGCTACGGCCTCGAGGAAGACGGACACATCGGCACCCGAACATCGAATCCAACCGCTGACGTATTGGAAAAGCGAATGGCGGCGCTGGAGGGCGGACTCGCCGCCGTTGCCGTTGCCTCTGGCCAGTCAGCTGTGTTCATGACCATGCTGTGTCTGGCCGGACGAGGCGAGAGCATCATATCGACTGCTAACATGTACCACGGCGCATACAATCAGTTCAGCTTCCTGCTGCCGGACCTGGGCATTTCGGTGGATATCGCCCAAGAAAACCCGGAATCAATCGAGGCGGCGGTAAACGAGACTACGAGGGCCATCTATCTCGAAAGTATGGGGCATCCACGCATGAACGTGCCAGATATCGAGGCCATTGCTCAAGTAGCTCACCGGCATGGCATACCTCTGGTGGTCGATAACACCGCCGGGGCTGGAGGCTACTGGTGCCAGCCGATCCTCCACGGCGCGGACATCGTGACGCATAGCGCGAGCAAGTGGATCTGCGGCCACGGGACCTCCGTCGGCGGCGTCGTTATTGACTCGGGCAGATTCGACTGGCGCAGCCCGAGATTTACGAAGCTCAACCAGCCCAAACCGGGCTTCCACAACATCAACTTCCACGAGTCCTATGGGAAGCTCGCCTTCGTGAACCGGTTCAGGCACCAGATCCTCCGCGATTCTGGGGCCTGTCTGTCGCCGTACAATAGCCGAGACCTTCTCATTGGACTGGAGACGCTCAGCCTGCGGTGTGAGAGACACACACGAAACGCGACAGAGCTTGCAGTATGGCTGCGTGGCCATCCCAGCATCTCTTGGGTCGACTATCCCGGGCTGGAAGACCATCCGAAGTATCTTGCCGCTACCAAGTATTTCCCTCGCGGCGCTGGGGCTGTCATCCTCTTCGGTGTAAGAGGTGGTGCCGTTGTTGGAGAATCACTCGTGGACGGCTTCAAGCTCATCACCCACATGGCCTCGTCAGTGCCACCCACGGAGTGCTTGATGGCTCCCATTGTCATCTACGTTTCGCGTTTCATCCGTCTAACAGAGAATGTGAAATAGATTCGGCGACGCCAAAAGTGCGGCAACCCATCCCTGGTCATCTACACACAAGCCAATGTATCCGAAGGAGAAGACCGACCTAGGTGTCACTGAAGACATGGTGCGGATGTCAGTTGGTTTGGAGCATATCGAAGACATCAAACAGGACATACAGCAGAGTCTCGACGCGTGCTCGACAGGCTCCAAGAAGTAGCCTAGTTTTATAAATGAATTGCATGCATATTTGGCATTTCCTTCACACATCTCTATGCGTTTCGACCATCCCAGCATGGGTTCAGAGCGCGCGATAAACTTCAACAGTGTCCTCTGAAAGCAAAAAGGGCTTTCACGTTTCGTATCACTGAGAAGTCTGTGCTACATAATATAGTAGTCATTGAGATAAAACAAAGTCAAGCCTGGCTACCCTGAAAACTGGTGCAATAGGGGTATTCCGTCCGGCTCCTGTGAAGAAAATTTGCTTTGCGCCGACGGGTATTTCAGCCGCACTAAGACCTTTCTTCTCACACACGCAGGAAATTATCTTCTTCAAACAGCTAGCTGGGTGAAAGGTCAATGTGCGAATTTCCGGCGGCTTCGAAGCCGATTTCCCGCACAACGGCCTCGGCCTTCCGCACTCCGAACGTTTGCTCCGATATCTAAGCTTAACCTTGCTTTCTTAAACCAAACTCGGTTGCACCGGTGTTCGCTCTGGAGTAGAAGTCGATTCGCAATTATGAATACCGAGTCTGGTGCGTCTGCCTGGGTCGTCCCTTGCGTCTCCAGGAAACCTCTCTTACTTGTCGCTCACGTTGTCTACTTCTTCATGTCAGTGGAAAGACAACTTGCTTGCACTCAAGAACCCCAAAACACGTCAAACAAACATGTCTCCTCCCGACCATCCGCAAACACCCTCAATGCAGGGCAAAACAGCCGTCATATCAGGCTCCTCTGCCGGCATTGGCGCCGCCATCGCCATCGAACTCTCCACGCGCGGCGCAAACGTTGTCTTGAACTACCCGTTCCCACACCTGCAGACTGAGTGCGAGCAGATCGGCGCCAAGCTTCACACGCCATGGATAGCCGTCTGCGCCGACCTGTCGACCGTCTCGGGCCCCGCGGCCCTGGTCTCCGCGGCCGTGGCGCGGTTCAAGCAGATCGACATTCTGGTCAGCAACACCGGCATGGTGCCTCTCGGGCCGCTCGGAGAGGCGGACGCGGATACGTGGGATCGGGCGCTTAATTTGAACTCCAGGGGCGCGTTTCTTCTGGTCAAGGCCGCGCTGCCGCATCTCACGCCTTTTGAGCCGCGCGCGATGAAGCCGGAGTCGGCATCAGCGGCCACCGGAGGCGGATCACGGATTATAATCGTGGCTTCTGTCGCGTCGCGGATGCCGGAGGTGAACCAGAGCATGTACGCGGCGAGCAAGGGGACGCTTGACGCCATGATTAGGGTGTGGGCTAAGGAGCTGCCTCCTGTGTACGGCTGCACCGTCAACGCGGTTGCGCCTGGCCCAATTAGCACGGAGACGTTCCTCAAGAACATCAGTCCGCACTTTGATATGGTCAAACAGGACTTGGATCATAGGACGCCTGTCGAGGGCGCCTTTGGCGATGTGAAGGATGTTGCGTGGACCGTGGCATTTCTTGCGGAGGAAAGATCGCGCTGGATTAACGGGGAGTACATACTTCTGACAGGAGGATGTTATATTCACTGATAGTCATGCTCTGTAATTCACTCATATCACATTGACGGGTGCCATGTGTGTTAATGTGCGGTTCCTTGCGAGGAATTGATGAGTTGACCTGCAGGGAACAGTCGGGGCACCAGTGGCTCACACACCAAACTCTGCCCCACAGACTTAATCAGCTAGAGTTGACCCAATCCTCCCATCACCACAGTACCTTCCAAGGTGTTCAATGGTTTCGTGGTGTAGTTGGTTATCACGTCAGTCTAACACACTGAAGGTCTCCGGTTCAAGTCCGGGCGAAATCAATCTTTTGTCATTCCCGGCTTTGATTTGGCAGATTTGTATTTTTGCCATCCTGCAATTGTGTGCAAATCATTGCGTAGTCGAAGGTTGAAAAATGGCACGTCTTTTACTCGACACCCAAGGATATTTTCTATTGAACTCAAAGGTATCAGCTATCTATGACTCCCACGACCCTGCCAACAACACGATCCCACTCCTCATCCCACCTCAAACTGCCTTCTTTAACAGCACCGGCCTTCAGTGTTTCCAGTTCGTCCTCGCCGCCCTCACTCAGCAGTCGGATGAGGACTTCGGCCAACTCGGTCGCAGTCTCGAAACCACACCCGTTCTCGCCCTCCTTGATGAGCTCACTGAAGCTCTCGTAAGCGGAGTACGCCGCGACGGGCAGGCCGGAGCCGAACATGTCCACGACCTTCATCGGCAGGTCGACGCCGGAGCTGGACATGTGCAAACACACGCCGAGGTCGGCACAGGCGAGGAGGGAGGCGTACTCGCGCGTTGAGAGCCAGGCGGTGAGGATCGTGATGCCGGGCAGCTTGCCTTCGATGCGAAGCTTCTTGATCTTCTCTTCGTACTCGGCCTTCTGGGGGCCCTTGCCGGTGATGATGGCCAGGATCGGGGGCCTGCCGACGCCGCTTGAGCTGACGGCCTCTTCGGGGTGTGCGTAGGCTACCAATGCGTCCAGCAGCAGACCAAAGTCCTCGTCGGGCGTCCACGAGGTGCTGCTGACGATAAGGCGGGTGGTGCCGTCGCAGATGCTATCCGCGACGTTCTTGGTCTCCTTGATGCTGGAGAGGAAGGCCTTACGAGCCTCGGCTGACTCGATGGGCTGGAACACCTGGGCGGGACGGTCGTGCAGGACGAAGATGGGCTTCTTGTTGTCGTAGGGCTTTTCACGGAGCTGACGGGCCATGGCGTGGGTGACGGTGAGGTTGGCGGTGGGAATGAGTCGGCCAAAGAAGATTTCGTACTTCTTGTACAGCCAGACCAGGGGGTTCTTCTTGCTGCGGCCGGTGGCCATGATGGACCAGCCGTAGTTGTGCCAGTCGATGAGCAAGTGGCTTCCTCTGAGCAGTGAAACGAGGAGAGCCAGGTGCAGTGTGGGGATGGAAGGGGGATTCTGGACCGAGTTAGATAGCAACTCATAAGTTTGCGGCTCACATACCTGAATGATGATCCATCTTGCGGGGGGTGCGGTGTAAGCCAGCACTTGGAAGATGGACCACATTTGCCAGACGACCTTGGCTGGCTTGTTGATCAAGAATGGCAGCGTGTTCCACTTGAAGACTGCAGGCAAAGGCGGAAGAGGGTACAAGGCGACTCTCTCATTTCCAACGAGATCTGGTAGCCGAGCTGTCTCTTTATAACCGACAAGATCGACTCTTCCTCCATGCTTCATGACACTGAGTGCGTGGTACTGCATGCGCGGGCTCCGACCTATGTCGCCCAGCACCAGGATCTGAATGTGGTCATCCTTGGGATTCTCAGCCGCATGGTAGCGAGTCGGCAGAAGCCTTGAGAGGGAGTTGATGCCAAAGGCCGCGATGAGCGTGGTGAAGACGCCCGCGACGATAGACACCACCAGCGCCAGGGCCGACATCGTGGCTAGTGGTTGCGCCGAGTGGACAGTTGCGTTGGGCGGGAGCGGTGACGATGCGAGCCTGGTGGAGTTTCAGATTGTCGTCGGGTCTTGGCTCTCAGATGTCGCGGCGGTGGTGACGCTTATGCAAGCTGTCCTGTCTTGTGCTGTCGCGGTGCTGTCATCCGAAGTTGCAAGATCGCCTTAGCCCGGGCGCATGGGTGGGTGGGAGGTGGCCCGGGTAGTGGGACTCGGGCAGCAGCTTTTTGTACGCTGCACCGGAGGAGCAATATCTCGTTCTTGGCGCTGGAGATTAGCAATGGCCTGTTGCGAAGGGATATTGGAAGGCGCAAAAGTGCTGTCGTCTTGGCCGGGCCCCTCTTCCAAGACGCTCCAGAGTCGTTCTGCTCGCGCCTTCCAACTTGGGTTGGGTGTTGTCTGCTATTGCAACTGTGGCGCCAATCAGGGGATGCCGTCGGCGATAACAACGGGAAGGTGGCGGGTCACGTGTGAGGGACAATGAGCAAGGTACGTACCCACAAGCTTGCAGCGGTCGACCTGCAGACGCCGTATCGGTATCGCTGGGTCCACGTCCTGTTCACAGTTGCGTGGTTGCTTCAATTCAATTCGCATCGCCCATCAAGGCGGAACTGAGGCTGAGATGTTCTGTCGTCACCCAATTAAGGGGAAACCAGCTGTTGCACATGCCAGACAGAACACAGACCAGCCGCATCGACCACGCTGGTTATTAATGCGCGCATCTCCATCTGAGATTCTCAGACAAGCATGGCATGCCCAGACACCCAGAGACATGTCGCAATTGGGGCTGGGAATCAATTGGCCAGCTCTCTAGCCTCTGGGTATTGAGTGACAGAGGACCTTCCCAAATCATGACGCCTGCTCAGTACTCAGTACAGAGTACCCGTGGTCGTCAAAAAGACCGCAGGCACATCAGCGATTATCGGCCTAGGATCGGGGTCGCATTGTCTGCATGGGCAACTTTATGCAGCCAACTCCCAGCCCGACGCCCCCTCTTGACGGCCAACACAGCGAATCAACAACAACGCGACTACGAACGTGCCGCTTCCCAGCTGCTAGCCTCCTCCCCACACGGAGCAATCTGCAGGGGCTGACCGCCGGATTCCTCATTGGGACAGGGACAGAGGGGGGAGGAGAGAGACAGACTGAGAGGCATTCGTCTGAAAGGAGGCACCGCCCGGCGTCCCGTGGTCGGGTTCAGCCAAAAACCAAAAAAATAACAACGCTCCGAGTCCCGGGTGTGCCACATCCCACCTTAAACTTTTGGCCTGCTTGTTTTGGTTTGAACGGTGTTCTTTTTTTTTCTTATCTACCTAAAGCTTCCCAGCCTACCTTATTGCGTCCATCGTCGACTCCGTCTTCCACAAAGAAACCGTCGACGAGAATCTCCTCCATCTTGGCTGCTTCCAGCATCGGCTCGTCTGTGCGACTCGCGCCGCCGGCACGCCCATCGTCGATCAAAGCCTCCCACCACCCAGCGCAACGTCATTGACGGGGCGACTCCATTCCGCTCCTTTAGCCTGTGCAGGACTGCAGCTGTGCAAGTCCCCTGAACTGCCGCTGGGATAAGGCGAATCCAGCGCTAGACACGGGCACACGACTCCCGTCTGTCATTCTGCCGCTGCTACTATTCGTACCTACCTCTGGCTATTCTTCCCTAGCACTCCCGTCGTCTCCGTCTCCGTCTCCTCTCCTCCCAGCTCCACGGCCACGGCTGCCGAACGTCCCACGACACCTCAATTGCTACATCCTCCTTCCCACCAGCTTCGCCCACGAGACACAGACACGAAAGCAGTGGCTAAACTCCTCGACCCATGACTTGGGTTGATTTGCGATAGGGGGTTACTGCAAAGGGTCCCGAATCGACGGGTCCTCGGTGGAGAGCGCGACAGCAACGAGCCAAAGAAAACGACATCAATTTCTCGCCTAGATCCCCGCCGATACCGACCACCGACACCGACCCCAGACCGACCCCGACGAGATTGCAACCCTTTCTCCGCGGTCAACATGGCCTCGTCCTACGCCTTGCCATCCTCCGCCCTACCGCATGCCCACCATCACCACATGCATTCTCACTCCCACTCGCCCCCGTCCCTCAATGCGCTGAAGTCGACAATGTCCAACGGTGGGCTGCATACCCACAGCCAGAGCCAAGACTCGACCGGCCACGTACACGACCACGACCATCAACACAGTCACAATGGCCACGCCCACGGCCACAGCCATTCCCACACCAGAGGAAACTCGAGCCAGTCGTCTCTGCGGGAAAAGGCGGTGCCGCGATCGCTCGCTGCCATGGACGGATGGAAGACGGACATCACCCCTAGCGGTCGACAACTCCTGACGCCCACGAGCGGCTCCTTCTCGGAGAACTTCCAGCCCCTCGACGGCACGGTGATACACGAACACCACCACGAACATGATCACGACCACGACCATGGCCATTCGCACGGTCATTGCCACGGTCATTCTCACAGCCATGGCCACGACCACTCCCACGGCCATGCCCACGATCACTCGAAGCCGTCTTTGTTTACCAAAATCATCCTCAAATACACGCCTGCGTTACCATTTTTGCACACAATTGTTGTAGAGAAGGACTCGCGGCGGATCTTTTACTTTATGACGTAGGTCAATAGGTCTTGTTGTGGTTTCAATGACTGACGCGTGTTTTCGCAGGCTCAATTTCTGCTTCATGGCTGTCCAGGCCTTCTATGGCTACGTCACCGACTCACTCGGCCTGCTGAGCGACACGATTCACATGTTTTTCGACTGTTTTGCCCTCTTCGTCGGCCTCTGCGCGGCCGTGACGAGCAAGTGGCCCCAGAGCCAGCGATTTCCTTTTGGTCTAGGAAAGATTGAGACGCTGAGCGGCTTCGCCAACGGCATTTTGCTGATGTAGGTGCACTTACAATCACGGGCAGGCCACGTCTAACAATATACAGGTTATTGAGTGTTGAGATTATTGTGGAGGCGTTTGAGCGAATATGGGAAGGTCAACAACTCCATCGTCTCAAGGAGCTGCTCATCGTCAGCTTCCTCGGCGGCGTGATCAACCTGCTGGGTCTGTGGGGCTTCGGCCATCACCATCACGGTCACGATCATGGCCACGGTCATTCGCACTCGCACGGCGAGCACGATCACGGACACGATCATTCCCAAGGCAAGAAGCACAGCCATGCGCACTCCCATCATAACGACAACATGGAGGGTATTTTTCTGCATGTTCTGGCCGATACGATGGGCAGCGCCTCGGTGGTGCTCTCGACCATTCTTACCTACTACACGGGCTGGACCTTCTGGGACCCCTTGGCATCATGCGCGATTGCGATTCTGATTTTCCTTGCGGCAATTCCGCTGATTAAGTCGTCGGCGCGCAACCTGATGCTCAACATCCCCGACGACGTCGAGTACAATCTGCGCAACACGCTGGCGGGCATCCTCCAGCAGAAGGGGGTGGTCAACTACTCTGTGCCCAAGTTTTGGATGGACGACCGCAGCACCGAAGACTCGGGCGACAGGCTGCAAGGTATTGTGCACGTGGTGGCAGGACGCGGCGCCGGCCTAGACGAGGTGCGCGACCGGGTGCGCGAATACCTCCTCCGAAACTCAATGGACATTGTCATCCAGGTCGAGAGAGAAGGAGATGCCAGTTGTTGGTGCGGTGTGGGCCGGTCAACAGGAATTGCGACAACACCGCTGAAAAGGGCGTTTTAGGAGAACGTACCACCGATGACACCGGTGCCGACGATTGTCGAGACCTTAGTGGAGCAGGACGGCCGTACGAAGCGGGACTAGAGGCCTTCGTCCGCGTATACTTCTTTTCTATGACTAGACCACGAGACGGTGAAGACGAGGGGACATACAGACGTGCGGTGATAGAGGAGTTGGAGACGTGGTACCCTTTTTTTCTTGGGGATTAGAACCAGCACAGTTTGGTTCGGCTTGTTTTGGTTTTCCTTTTCTTTGTTCGAGTACAGCTGTTCATGTCGGAGTCTGGGGGGGAAACGTTATACACAGGGACCTCGTATCACGGAAAGGCATTGCGACGGCATTCAAAGACTTTGTATGAGTAGACGCACATATTTTGCGCGGCAATGGAAGACTAGATACCCTTTCGAGCGGGCTGCAGGTGTGTTGGGGATGATGTGACTTGGGCGAGGGGACGTGTATGTTCCGTCGAACCGAAGGGTGTGACGTGAACTGATGACCAAATCCACCCTCCATCCCGCGCCGCGAGGGCTGGGCCATTCCGCCAGAAGGCCTCCGTCCGCCCGGAGAGGGTGCGCAGGTCTGGGCCAATGTAAGGCGAGATGAGGGAGTGCGGGCCAGCTGTCACTTGACGTGCAGGTGGACTGGGGTGGTGCAGAGGATGAGATTGGAGAGATTTGGGGGGGATAGGATGCAGTGAGATGTTTGTTGTGGTGAGGGATCCTCTGTTGTGCCGGATCTCGCGGGGTTGAAGAACTGCAGGTTTGCAGGCTTGCAGGAGTTCAACTGGTCCGTTTCCCCGGGGTAATGGTTGTGACGGTGTTGAACCTAATGCTCTGGGTAAGATGTTGTGCAGTTTCGAGGGCGCAAACATTTCATCTCTCAAGATAGATCGTCGAGTTTGAATGTCAAGTCTGCGGAAGATGCTCCGTTAATTTTAGAGGTGAAACTGAACTGTCTTGTAGTGGAACACACGCAGTGTCTCTGGCAGTTCCCCGTCATCAAAAGACGCGATTTCACATGCCGGCGCTGCAAAGGGAGCATCGGGGAATTGAGTTCATCTCATCCCCCCACTCCATAAGGGTCACACGATGTTTGTGAATGACGACGGTTTCCGCCTAAAGAACCTTGAACTCCCAGCCAAAACGCGGGTTCTACTTGTATGTACATGATAGGTAGGTTCAGGAACGCGCCGTTTGGCCCTTTCGTCCAGAAGCATGCGCCTCATGGCGACATCCATGTGCAACCTCTGGCAGAAGGGGATACGGACGGGATACTGGTAGCTGTGTCGTGGTGCTCCCCCAAAGTCTAGCGCACAACCGTGAACCCCGCGGCGGGCCCGCTGCTGCTGCCGCCGTCGCACTGCACTCCCCCAGAACCCCGGATCAAGGTGGAGGGGGGCGCTGGAGAGGCGACAATGAGCCGAACGACCGAGGCACGGGCGGGCACTTCCATCATTGCAGACAGAGGGTTTCATTCTTCCCGCTGCCGCCGCCGCCAATGCTGGGATGAGCTTTTTGGAGAAAGTTGGGGAGGCACAGAAAAATGAAGAAGATGACGCTCTGTCCTTTTTATGTACTCTTAGTCAGGCACAGGTCGCCGTCACGCTTCATCAACAAATCTTTTTTACAGTTGCAACTTGACCAAGAGAATTACCATTTCCGCAAACAGACTCGCATCACGAGGACTCACTGCTCTTTCTCTCCCAGTGGACCACCGCGAGTACCGCGCAAAGTGGGCCGTCCTATGTAGTTGCCTCGGCTCAGTGACGTAGCGGCATAGCTTCCCCCTCTACCTCCGCCATCGCAGCATCTCGAGCACATCCGGGGTTGCAACATCGACACATACACCAAAAAAAAAAGCTCTCCACGGAGTACCGGCCGCGGCGCACATTTGCACGCACAACAAGAACACTAGCGCTCCTACCGCATACACTATCCAGCGCCAGGAACGGACCGCCCGAGCTTCCTCCTCAATTGCGCCAAAACCACCACCCACTAGCAGAAACAAGGGCAGCTTACATCGCGAAACACGTGAAAGCCCTCCGGACTTCCTTCCTCTCCTCCCAAACAACACCACTCCTCCACCACCATCACCACCTACTTCTCTCTCCCTACGACAACCTCAATCTCACCCTCACCCTCATCTCCCACTCGCAACCCAGAACCCCCCCGGCACAATGGCCCCCTCCACGCCCGAAGACGCCGCCGCCGCCGCCTCCTCCCTCAACTCCAAGCTGAAGTCCCTCCCCGTGCCGACCCCCCACATCCCCGAGTCCAAAGACGAGCTCAAGGCCGACGCCGCCGCCGCGACCTCCGGCCTCGCCGCCCAGCTGCGCTCCCTCGCCGCCGGCGGCTTCGGCGGCGTCTGCGCAGTCGTCGTCGGCCACCCCTTCGACCTCGTCAAGGTCCGCCTCCAGACCGCCGACCGCGGCGTCTACTCGGGCGCCATCGACGTCGTCAAGAAGAGCATCGCCCGCGATGGCCTCAGGCGTGGGTTGTACGCCGGCGTCAGCGCGCCCTTGGTCGGTGTCACGCCCATGTGTAAGTCCCCCCTGCCCTCCCTTCATCCTCTGTTCCACAAACTAACCTCGTCCTCAAAGTCGCCGTCTCCTTCTGGGGCTACGACCTAGGCAAAACCCTCGTCCGCACCTCCCCCGACGCGCCCCTCTCCATCGCCCAGGTCTCCGCCGCAGGCTTCTTCTCCGCCATCCCCATGACCGCCATCACCGCCCCCTTCGAGCGCGTCAAGGTCATCCTGCAGGTCCAGTCGCAGCGCCTCCAGCCCGGCGAGAAGCCCAAATACAACGGCGGCCTCGACGTCGTCCGCTCCCTCTACCGCGAGGGCGGCCTGCGCTCCGTCTTCCGCGGCTCCGCCGCCACCCTCGCCCGCGACGGCCCCGGCTCCGCCGCCTACTTCGCCGCCTACGAGTACATCAAGCGCCGGCTCACCCCCAAGGACCCCGTCTCCGGCAAGCCCTCGGGCGAGCTCAGTTTGTTGGCTATTACTGCTGCGGGCGCGGCGGCTGGTGTGGCCATGTGGATCCCCGTGTTCCCGGTCGATACCGTCAAGTCGCGCCTGCAGACTGCCGAGGGGAACGTCACGCTCGGCGGCGTGGTGAGGGAGGTGTACGGCCGGGGCGGTGTGAAGGCCTTCTTCCCTGGTTTCGGCCCCGCGCTCGCGAGAGCCGTGCCGGCGAACGCTGCTACGTTTTTGGGTGTTGAGTTGGCGCACCAGGCTATGAACAAGGCTTTTGGGCACTAGATGACGGTTTCCTTCAAACTTTTGGTTACGGTTGTGGAAGGCGTTTACAGGAGAAAGGCAGGCAGGCACTCGTCACGAATCTGTTTCACGTAGTGTGTAGTTCCCCTTGAATCATCATAATAGACAATAAGCCTGGAGTCGAAAGATTATGTGTACACACGTGTTTTGCAAAAAATACTTAGTATCGTGCTGTTAGAAGCGATGTTTTTGGTGTTTTGTGTATCTATCTTGCTTCCCTCCATGCTTTTAGAACGCAGAATGAATCGGAATAAAAAGAGAAACCCTGCCTTCTCCGTCGCTAATGGTTTTCTTTCAGTTTTGAGTGGTAATTACAAAAAGTACGTTTTTGGGGGTTCCTTGATAACTGCCTGACTGCCTGCCCTCCCTTTTTTTTGCGTTTGAAATCCCCCAAATGGTAACGCCATGCAGAATGATTCAAATTGAGATGTGTTGTGTGTTGTATCCTTCGCCGCCCAAATGTTTGTGTTTGTCATCGTATCTGTGTACGGGCGTTTCCGCTGTAGACCATGCCCATGCTGTCCTGTACTTGCTATGCGTCTTTCGCTCGCTCAGTCTGCCGATCATTCTATCTTGTTCGCTTCCATAATGCGTCATGCTCTAATTGCGGTAGTCACTAAGCGCGCTCGTTGACGGTCCATCGCCGTTTGGACGTCGTCATGTCGCGCGTGATCTCCGTCTCGCCCAGCGGCCGCGGCGCGCCCCAGAGGCCGCCGCCAGTGGCGAAGCTCAGTGGGGGCACCTTGTTCTCCTCCTCTGCGCCGTCGCTCGAGGTCGGGCGGGAGATCTCCTGGAACCGCAGGGGCACCTTGGTAGGACCGCCGAACTGCGGCTCCTTGCGCTCGGGCGTCGGGGGCTTAACGATCTCGGGGCCCTGCTTGGAGAGGGCTGCGAGCTTCTTGCGGTGGTCAAAGTCGGGGAAGATGTCGTCGTCCTCTTCCTCTTCGTCTGCGTCCTTCTTGGGCGTGATTGGCGACCATAGGCCGGCAGATAGTGTAGGCGACGCATTCGTGTTGTTATTGTTGCTGTTGTAGTTTGTGGTGGTGTTGGTAAAACTCGTGACGCCACTTCCCACGGTGATGCCCGTTGTGTTCAGCGCAGGTGTCCGAGGGAGGGAGTAGGTGTTGTTGTGCGATGTGCGGCGCATGCTGCCGAGGTTGGCGTTTGCCGATGTGCTGCGGCTGCCCGGGAAGACGAACGACTCCGGGTTAAAGGTGATGGGCGCGGGCGTGTACGCCCCGTTTCCCGTCGCGATACGGCCACGGGCGCCTGATTGACCATTCTGAGAATGGCTCGAGTTTGACGCCGTGGAAGGGGCTCTGGAGAGGTTGTGTGTAGAGGATGAGCTCGGCCTCAGATGGTCGGTGTTTGCGAACAGCTTAAGATCGTAGTATTGGTGAACTGGGATGACTCCCGCCTGAGACATTGGGTCGGCAACTTCCGACATGGGTGTGTCTAGGGCAGAGGGCTCGGCCTCGCGGTTCGGCTTGCGGACAGCCATGGTCAAAGACGCCATACCTACGTCCATGAGGACCGGCTGATGGGTAATGGCACCAATGAGAGCGTTGCAGCCGGCACCGTGGGAAACGAGAATGACAACCGACTCCACGTCTTCCTCATCGTCGTCGTCAATAGCGCATTCGGTGTCGCCGTTGTGAGACGTCCTCACCGTCTTGGTGACCATCTCGCTTGGACGCTCGGCCGTGGTGTACCAGTCCACGAGCTTCTGCACGCCCCGTCTGAACCGTTGGTGCATGGCCGTCCACTCCTCTCCGTACTTGCCGCCGTCGCCCCAGTCAAACGGCTCTCTCATCGAGTCCCACTGGTAGTCCACGTGCAAACAGGCGTCCCTCGCATGCGCCACGTAGCCGTCGGGGATCTTCACGTTCGACGAGACGGCGTAGTTCGGGGTCGGGGCGACGTATCCGTCCTTTGGGTTTCCCGGCTCGGGGACCGTGAAGCGGACACGCTGGCTGGAGGAGCTCGCTGCGCTGTCCGCCCGACTTCTAGGCCGGCCGCTATCCAGACCGAAGATGGACGGCGCGTTCGAGTCGGTAGAACCGGATCGCTCGGGGGTTGCTCTGAACTTGGGGCTGTTCCACAGCTGGCTCTGGGCCTGGCCCACCGAGCTGGCGTGGTGGTGGGAGTGCTCCACGATCTGGTCGTGGGCGCTGATGTTCTCCCGCCTGAGCAGATCTGCCTTCGCACCTGCCAGCATCATCGCGGAGCCTGGGGGAGGCGTAATCATCTCAAAGTATTCGGGGGAAAGCCACTCGCCCAGGAAGGCGTCGAGACGTAGTGTGGACCGCTTGATCTTCTTCTTGGGAGGCTCGGGCTTGTTCTCGCTCGCATCGGTGGAGAGGGGATCAACCTCCTCGGTTACAGAAGCCGGAAGGACGAAGGGAGAGGCGGAAGGATTCGTGCTGGGCGAAGGCATCGGGTATGAAGGCGTGTTTAGGGGAGGAGCCTGGGCCAGGCCGGCGCTAATGGCCACGGAGGTTTGGACGCATCGTAGGAACGGGGAGCTGTGGAGTACGACCTTGAACTTGCGTCGCTTCTTCGAGTCTGTCGAGCTGTCACGACCATTCGGGGTCCTGTTCGAATCAGCCTCGGCCTGGCGCAGGATACTGGCAATCCGGACGCCGAGGGCCTTGGACTGCTGCCAGCCGCCATAGGTCAGGGGAGGGTCGTAGGGAGTCGGGGATGTTAGGTGCCATCTCTTGTCAGCGCCGTCGAGACGTGCGCCGTGCCTGCAGAAGCGTCAGTATCCGAAGAGAGACAGGCCAGGAACGAGGTCTACCAACCTGACAACGAAGATGTACGCCGGCGGGCGCCCCATATTGCTGGCGACGCGGGTGCGGATGGGAATGTCCACTCGGGCGGCGTTCGGGAGCAGACTTGGATCTAGGTGACGGCAAGAGGCGTGCGTGACACCTTTAGTGAGGAGGGAAAACAGACGGAGGATCAAATAATGGCAGCTGGAACTGCGGCTAGAGATACGTCGCACCAGTTAGGACCTCCAGGGGATCGGATGGCTTGGACGGGCGGAATAAGCTTCGGTCGGCGGCGGGAGCACGAAGCGCGAAGTAGCGAGGACGGACTATAAGTTGGGGATGCGGCGTCTGTGTTGGCGCAAAACGGCGAGCTGCTGTAGTCGATAGTACCGAATTATCGTCGGATTTTGTTGAAGGAGAAGACAATGTCGGATTTGAGTGAGACGCAGAAAAAAAAGGCAACAACGGCGGCGGCAGACTTTGTCAAGAGGATTTCATAATCGACGAGTTTTGCGTCGGTCATCCGGTGTTTGCAGCCCCTCTCTCCGACCAGCTGGCACCGACTTCGCAAGCGCTAAAAGCGAGGACGGGAGTGTATCCGTAGGTAGGTATGGAGACCCGTTGGACCCAGAACAGAATGGAACGGGCAGGGCAGTTGGCAGAGTCAGGGTCGGTCAGCCGTCGGTGGAGGGATGGTGTCGTGGAGAATATTTCGGCAGCGCGCGGGTTTCCTCAGTTCTGCAGATTGCAGAGACTAGCATAGCTCGCAGCGCGGGCTGGGCAGCTAGGAGTTATTATTGCGATCGGATACCAAGGCCCCAGGGCGCAAGCAGGGTCTGACAGGGCCAGGCGCAGTGCGGCAGGCAGGCACAGGCAAACAAAAGAGGCGAGCAGGGTTGTTGTTTTGTTGCCGTTTGGTCCGTACGGGTATGGATATGTATGTACGGATATAGATATGATGAGGGAAAGCCTCCAGAAGGGTTCTTTGTGCAGTTCCTCTCTGTGCTGCTGGCAGCTGCTGGGATGCTGGGACTGCTGCCGTCGAGGCGCAAGGGTCTTGGGTGCGAGGTGCAGCGCAGCGCGGGGCGGGGCAGTTTTTCTTTGTTTGCTTCCTCGTCCTCGTCAAGGTATGATGATGCAAGGACCGGGGATGCCAGACGGCACAGGTTTGGTTTGGTTTGGTTCGGTTCTGTTTGGCTTGGTGTGTGGTCCGGTCTGCACGAGACGAGTCGACGCTCCACCACCACCGGGGCATAAGCCAGAGTCAAGGGTCGCACTCAATGGTCCAATGGTGGTGTGGTGTCGCCCAAGCTGGCATCGATTCGACAAGTGACAGGCTGGGAGCTCACTGGCAATTTGCGAAGGGGGGGCGAAGATCAATTGCCTCCGGTGTTGCTATTGCTGGAGCTTCCGTAGCTCTGGCTGCGGCCTGCGTCTCTATTCGCAGGAGGCAGCGCAATGGCGAGACAGGCACACGCAGGGTAAGGTAGCAAGGTCTTGCTTGGTGCTGCTACACTGGTACACCAGGCGCGTCAGCCGTTGGAGTCTCTGAGTCTTGGATGGAGGATGGCATTCGTCGGCACGTCGGTCCTGCTCGGGCGGGTTGCAGCGGGCTTTCTCTCTTTCCATTGTCTCTGGGGCAAGTTGTCACTTTTCCCCTCCCCTCTTCGCCAAAGTGGAGCCTGGCAGAGACACTGCAGAGAGCTCATTTCGCATTCTGTGCATGTGATTGTCCCCCCTCAATGCTAGCGCCAAACGTCATTACGGCACGTGGGGAGGCAGGAAAAAATCGACGCGACACTGACCAGAAATGCGAGGTGCAGACCTGTGTGCGGTTAAGCTTAAGTAATCAGACTTTAGCGGGCCGGCAACCTAACAACCTCCGCTAAAGCTTCGGACTGATTCCAAGGCATCCAGCAATTGCTGCTGCCATCTCACGGCACAAAACTCAGTTCAGTGCCACACCAAAATCAGCCCGATGGTATGGAAACTTTCCCATCGCCCCATCAACAACGTTTTCTCTGCTCAGCGGGGTTCGTTCGGTTTTCATTGCAAGCCGCATTGGCAGCGGTATCCTGATGTTTGCTGCGATGACCTGCATCCGGCAACTCCAGACCATCAGGTCCCCCAGCATCACACGATCCTGACGCAGACCGTGAACGTGATCATCACCAGCTTGACGCCCTGCCGGACGGATATGCGACGGCGGCTCGAGATCTCGGACTTGACTTCTCCGAGTCTGCTCCTCCAGACCCATCAGGTCTTTCTAATTCCAGCGGCCCAGGCCCAGGTTGTGTCCCAGGACCCCTCCACCCCTCTTTACCCGTCGGCCGCCGTCCCCACGTCCTCCACCCCAGATTCTCCTCCTCGCCTACTGTCCTGCATATTTAGCTGCACTCATTACGCTGAGGATCTCAATCGCAGTTGGAACTTTGGTTTTAAGACTCATTCAAGTGGCCGGTAAACAGTCAATTAAGCGGTCAATTCCTTGGAATTGAACAAAACATCCCAAGTGACTCTGGCCGATGACTCTCACCACCGAGACAGGTTAAGGGACCCTAGAATGCAATCGCAAACAATTGGCCCGTGCTGCAACTTCCCCTCCATCTTGAGGCTCGAAGCTCGCACTTAAAAGCCCCTCCTCAATCCGTGCCAGTGTCAGCATGATCAATCACTCCGCATCTTACCTATTTAAACCCCATCTGTTCCCCTCCTCCATCGTCTTTTACTTCCCTTCTCTCGTCATAGTCAAGCCGCAAAAGGGCGTCACTTGACTTTTACGGGGATACTCGCAAGAGCATCAGGCACACACAGGGAAAGACAGACACTCAGATAGTCTAAGACCAAACCAAATCAATCCAAACAAACAAACAATCATAATGCCGGAACGCCCAGCAGACCAGCAGGTCGCCGTCGCCCCGGCGGACGTCAAGGCCCGTCTGAAGGAGTCCTACGACGCCATCGCTCCGGCCTACAACAGCTGGACCGACCAGCAGTCCTCCCTGCGTCTCGAGTACCTCGAGAAGCTGATGGAGAAGCTGCTCGCCGCGAAGCCCCTCGCCGGCCAGATGTCGCTCGTCCTAGAGCTCGGCTGCGGCTGCGGCCAGCCCGTCACCGACCGGCTGCTCACGACGCCCGACGTCTTCGTCACGGCCAACGACATCTCCAGCGTCCAGATTGAAATCGCCAAGGAGAACCTCGCCAAGCACGGCCGCGACCGCGTCACCTTCGTCGAGGGCGACATGATGGCGCTCGAGTTCTCCGAGAACTCGTTCGACGCCATCGTCGGCATGTACAGTGTCATCCACCTGCCCCGCGAGGAGCAGAGCGAGATGATTCGCCGGCTCGCCAGATGGCTGAAGCCCGGCGGCTTCCTACTCGTCAACTTTGCGTCCGAGAACATGCCCGGGGTCGTCATGGAGAAGTGGCTGCACGAGAAGGGATGGATGTACTGGAGCGGCTGGGGTACCGAGGCGACGCTCGAGAAGCTCAAGGAGACTGGGCTGGAAATCCTCATCAAGGATGTCATTGACGACGAGGTTGACGCCGAATTTCTCTGGGTTCTGGCCAAGAAGTGAGCTGCCAGTCACAGATTGGCTGATTTCTTCCGCTCAAGAGCAGCAACTCTGCGGCAACCTTGGGGGTTGCTGTCTGATGATGATGGATATTCCAAGCACCCAGCTGTCTGGTACATGCCGACAGGGGTCGATTTCGATTCAATCGTGGTATCTGCAGGTACCTCCAACTCAACATGTTTCTCATAGTTCTTAGCAGTGTCGGATTTCAACAATTCAAAAGTGTATCTTTTATGGGAATTGAACGATTCAGAATACTACTTGTTCGTTGAAACGATCGGGATTTCTGATTCTACGCATCACCAAACCTATCGGTTGGATGCGAATACGTAGGTATTCGAGGTAAGGTACCTAACACCGATCTTGTTCAGTGGAGCACGCCAACCGACCCGCGATTTACAACGCTCCCCGCGGCCCTGGGACCGTGCTTCCACCCGCAACCAACGGGCTGACTAAGGTCGGGTACCTGGCGGTAGTGTTTGTCAGGATGTAGCTCCGCGGCACTCCCCCTTACCAACCCGTCGCCTCCATCAACAACTTCAATCCGACGCGGCCCCTCATCTCCCTTGATCCTCCGAGTTCGATCCGTTGATTCCCCCTCAACACCTACCAGAAATCCGCGCCGACATGAAGCTCTCACGCCTCCTGCAATTGCCAGTCCTGCTGGCGGCCTCGACGCTCGCCCCGGCCGTCCTCGCCGAGCACACCAGCAACTGGGCCGTCCTCGTCTGCACCTCGCGCTTCTGGTTCAACTACCGCCACCTCGCCAACGTCCTCTCCATCTACCGCACAGTCAAGCGTCTCGGCATCCCCGACTCGCAGATCATCCTCATGCTTCCCGACGACATGGCCTGCAACCCGCGCAACGCCTTCCCGGGCACCGTCTACAGCAACTCGGACCGCGCCGTCGACCTGTACGGCGACAACATCGAGGTCGACTACCGCGGCTACGAGGTCACCGTCGAGAACTTCATCCGCCTGCTGACCGACCGCGTCGGCGACGAGATGCCGCGCAGCAAGCGCCTGCTGACGGACGATCGGAGCAACATCCTGGTATACATGACGGGCCACGGCGGCAACGAGTTTTTGAAGTTCCAGGACGCTGAGGAGATTGGCGCGTTCGACTTGGCGGATGCGTTTGAGCAGATGTGGGAGAAGAAGAGGTAGGGACCTGAGAACCCCGAGACTCAATTGCCACCAATGCTGACTGTATAGATACCACGAAATCCTCTTCATGATCGATACATGCCAGGCCAACACAATGTACAGCAAGCTCTACTCCCCCAACATCATCGCCACCGGCTCCTCCGAACTCGACCAGTCCTCCTATTCCCACCACGCCGACAACGACGTCGGCGTCGCCGTCATCGACCGCTACACCTACTACAACCTCGAGTTCCTCGAGTCGCAGGTCCAGGACCTCAGCTCCAAGAAGACGGTCGGCGAGCTGTTCGACAGCTACACCTACGAGAAGATCCACTCCAACGCCGGCGTGCGCTACGACCTGTTCCCCGGCGGCGCCGACGCCGCGCGCAGCCGCCGCATCACAGACTTCTTCGGCAACGTGCAGAACGTCGAGGTCGACGGCGCGAAGAACATGGTGCTAGACGAGGAGCTGCTGGAGCTCAGCCAGAAGATTGCCGCGCTGAAGAAGAGGGCCGAGGAGGCGGACGCCGCGGCGAGGAACGCGACGCTGGCGGAGAAGGCTGCGCGCGGCGAGGAGCAGAAGGCGAAGGCGCAGGCGAAGAGGGTGCAGATGGCGAAGCCGCTGACGAATGACAACTGGTGGGAGAAGAAGCTGGTCGGTGCTACGGCATTGCTTGGATGCGCGCTGCTTTGGGCTCTCGGGTCGTTCCTGGAAGCACCGAAGAAATCGGATGATGAGGCCGAGAAGACGAGCGGCCAGAACGGCCATGCAGCGGTCAAGGCATAACTCACCGTTCTGTTCTTCGTGTACTGTATATCTAAATCGACTTGATGAGTGCATCCATAGCAAGGCGTTGAAGGAATTGGGCAGGCAACAGCATGATATTGGATATTTTTACCTTTTTTCAATTCATAATTCCGTACACGTGAACAATTTCTTAATTGTAACCTTACCTGCAGCTCGGTCTGAATTGATCTCTCTATGGGCAGCTGCCGTAACATCGCTAAGGTGTTCGAAGCTGGTGGAGATTATCCGGTGTAATGCCGGGACGTGCCTCTACTTCGTGACTACTCACCGAGCCCCTCACCGAGATTCATGTTTCTCAAAACCTTTTGCCCCAGTGTTTAGCGAAATGCCTTCGAGACTGGCCGTTCCACCATAACACTCTGGGCTTCATGGATAGCCGCAGACACAAGATCTCGTTCGAAAATGGATAAAAATAAGGTTTGTCTAATCATATTCCTTCTGTAGAGTGTCATTGCTGCAACTGGCCGTTCCTTCTCTCCTGGGAATTACGTAGAGACCGCCCGTTTGTTGGATTGAGAAGCTGTAAGAGAACTCGGTATGGGCACATTCACCATGCGATGCGCTTTCCTCGGAATAGGTCCATTATATCTCTCTTAACATCTCGGTTCCATCCCAAGTTGATTCTGAAAGAACAGCTGCTACCATTCTCTTGCGCCTTCCATCTCAACTCATTGCAATCGCATGTACGCTCATCAGCCTACTCTCAGTGAGAGAGATACGCATCGTCGACTCTACAGCTTAGCAGACGACACACTACTATCATACACTCATTCTAATGCCTCATCCTAGCCATGGATGATCTCGCCATCCTCGATGGCACCTACTTCAAAAACCTACCGCTAACAGGCCCCTCAAACCAGATCCCCCCTCTCAAGACTCTCACCCTCAAGTCTCGGCCTCTCGCAACCCACGCCATCGCCTTCTCCTGCGACGCCGAGCTCGCCGTAGCAGCAGACGACTCCGTCCATGTCTTCCTCCCCGAATACCCAACCCCCGAAGACCCATCCACCCAAAAGCCCGCCGCCCCTCCACCCGAAGCCGTCGACGACAACCCCCAAGATGACGCACTCCCAGCAGCAGCTGCTCCCGCCGCCGCCGCCGCCGCATCCCAAGACGCAGAGAACAAGTCCCGCCAGCAGTACTATACCTACATCCTCCGCATCCCCCTCTCCCGCAAACCCGACCCGCGCATGAACGCCGCCCTCTTCGCCGCCCAGTCGCTCGCCCCGCCCGCCTACGAGGACGACTACGCCGACCCGGGCGATGTCGACCCGGCCTCCGTCTTCGAGGGCGTCGGCTCCGGCACCGTCACCGGCTACGGCGCCTCCCTCAACCAGCTCGTCGCCCTCGAGTGGTCCCCCGCCGGCGTCGGCCGCAACCTGCGCCCCGTGCTCGCCGTCATGCTCACCAACGGCGCCCTGCTTGTCCTCGGCGAGGGCGGGGGTGCCGGTGCCGGTGGTGGTGCCGGTGGGAATATCGACCTCGGCGCGCGCATGCGCAACTTCCGCGACTGGAGGATCCTCTGGGGCGCCGGCGCGAACCTGCCGCTCCCCGACGCCGACAGCGAGGACGGCGCGTACCTGCCCAAGGACAAGATCCGCTCGTTCGCGTGGGCGCGGCGCGTTGACGCGGGACGGGCCTTGTTGGCGTACGCGACGGACCAGGAGGAGGTCGTCGTGCTGAGCGTGCAGTACTACCTCCCCAACGAGAACGACGACGGCTCGGATGCCGGGGCGTATGTGTGGGAGGTGGAGGAGGTCGCGAGGTTCGACGGGCGGGGGCCGCATCCCATTACGAGCGTGAGTCGCCGTCTGGAAATCATGCGCCGCCCCATTGCTAATGTGTGTTTATAGATTACAGACCCGGACTATACCCCGTACTCCTCGGCGTTCTCGCTAAAGTGGTCGCCCTGGCTGCTGTCCGACGACGCTCGCACAGCGGTGATATCCTACTGCGCGCGCAACTACGTCGGCTTCCGCCGGATCACGATCCCCCGCACCTGGGCGCGCGGCGCCGGCGTCGAGGTGAGCGTGGAAGAGGCCGACGTCACAGGCATCTGCACACACCTCGCCCCAGACGCGTTCGTGGAGTGGGAGGACGCCGTCTGGGATCACGACGGAGCTAAGGTCTGCCGCGGCGTGATCGGAAGTCCGTTCAAGGCGCAGCCGTTCCAGGTCGCGCTCAATGGGCCCGAGGGGCCGGTCGAGGAGGGGCACAAGACGGAGGTGTGCGGGACGACGTACCCTGAGGATACGACGTCTTTAGACGCCACGAATCCTATTTCGAGTCGGTCTCCCCTTGCAGGCTTTGTTGTTGCCGGGTACATGGTAAACTGACGAAGCGTGTGACAGGTCTCATTATCCATCCCCCCGACATGACGAAACGCACCAAAGCCCCCTCCTACTCCCTCGTCCGGCTCTCCGCCACCGGCAGCAACGACAACTGGTTCCAGCAGAACGCCATCGACACCTTCTCCGACACGGTCCTCCCCAAGTGGGCCGAGACCATCTCCTCGACCGTCAAGCTCTCGGTACCGGCGGCGATGCTCGGCCGCGGCAGCGGGGGGGCAGCGGGGGGCGACGCCGAGTCCGCCGCGTCGGACGATGACGACAGCGACGATGAGGACTTCGACCTGCCCGAGGACGCGGGCGAGCAGATCCGGCCGTACCGGGTGAGGGTGTGGGGGCTGACGGTGTCGCCGGCGGCCGGGGTGACGGCGGTGCTGGTGTCGCAGCATAGCACGCAGCAGCCGGAGAAGTCTGTTAAAACCAGGGTGATGTTTGGCGGCAAGGTTTCTTCGTCAGGTGGTGGCGGCGGCGAGATGATGGATGTTGACGGGGATGAGGAGGGGCGGCCTGGGCCGTTTTGGGAGCGGCAGAGCACCGAGGCCAAGATGTGGGACTGGATGTATGGCGGCGGGCCTGCTGTTCCGGGGACGCTTGCGACAGAGACAGCGGGGGTTGCTGAGGATGCTGACGGGGATGTCTCGTTGAAGGCGAGGTTGAGGGAGGTTAAGGAGAAGCAGAGATGCGTGTTTTGCCAGACGTCGTTGAAGCAGATGGGCAAGGAGTCTGTTTGTGAGGGGGGGCATATCTTTGGTAAGTCGGCCTGGACTCTTTCGAGTGTCTTAAGGGATGCATGCTGATGGTGATAGCTACCTGCGCGGCCACTGGATTGGCGATCTTGGCGCCTGGGATCTCGAGGGCGTGTGCTGTTTGCGGACTCCGGTGTCTTGTGGCCAAGGAGGTTGTTAAGATCGCGCAGGAGCATCTCGGTCCTGAGGTTCGTGTTGAGACGTCGGAGGAAGTTTGTGGTGGGTGCGGGGGCAAGTTTGTGGTGTGACGAGGGTTATGCAAGGATGGACTTACATGTTGTCCTCCCTACAGCTACGAGCAAAGGCTTTTTCCGACGACGATAGTGGTCAAAGTCTCGAGTGTCGGAAGAAGTAGGGAATTGGTATTGACGTTGTACAGCAGGCTACAAGCACCGCACTCAAAACGCACGAAAGGAGATGCATTCAAGGAACTGAACGCGTTGCCTGCGAAGTTGATTGCTTTCTAAGCTGATTAATGAGTGTCTGATGTTTCCCAAATACTCCCGTGGCTGAAACTCAATGACAGTATGGCCAGCCTTCCATACTGACATAGGGAATTCCCGCAAAACTACGTCCTCAGAAGTCCACCAAAGCCATTCACCACACCTCAACCACATGGATGCTTCCTAGCCTGGTTTCCGAGAAGCTCAAGCCAACGCTTAAAACTGCTTAAAACTGACGGAAGCTGCGACCGCGCTTGCCATTGCCGTCATCATAGGCCGGCTCCTCCCGGCTATCATCGTCGCCAAAGGGCGCGTTGTCATCTCTGGGGAACTCAAGAGCGCGCGGCTCTTCGGAGCGTCTCTCGGTGGTCACATCTATATAGATATCCGGAGTGTCCGGAGTGCTTGGCGGGCCATGGGTAGAGCCGTCGCCGGGCTGTTCCACGGGATGGGGGATCTTGTCTGCGGTCTGTCCAACGGGGAAGGAGAGCTTGACGGTGCGCTGTTCCACAGACTGAGGGACATCATCGAAAGTCTGCCCAACGGGGTAGGGCAAGGTGAAGGTGTCCGGCTCGTTGGAACGCTTCTTCTTCACGGGGCTGATGGGGACCAGGCCGCCTTCCTCCCTGTAGCAGCCCAGCCTGCCGTTGTACTGCCAGATGCCCTGCGCTGAGAGGAGGTCAGTGACAAGGCCCGACTCGAAACCAAGAAAACCCATGTGGTAGCATGGACGACATTCGTCGGAAAGCGGAGATGAGGGATACTTACAGAGGTTGATCTTGCCGCGGTTGTCGTTATCCTTGCACTTGCATTCCATGATGACGTCTTCGTTGTTCTTGCGGGACAGGATCTTGCAATCATTGCACCCTTTGCCATAATTGCCCCTGTTTTTGAGGTGTTCAATAAAGCGAACTCGAGGGGACATGGTGAGGGGAGAATAAGGGTAGTGCTTACGCGTAGGAGAAGCCCATATTGCCGTCGGTGTTTGTGATGCAAGCGCTAAGAGGCAGGTAGCTAAACACCTTGTTGCCGTGGAGATCTTTGCATACAGCGCCCAGCATATGCGACAGTCTCGTGTCGGGCATATTGAGACCGCCGGTGTACTGCACTTTATCAGTCATTTCGAAGTTTTCGCAAGCCGTTTGGATGCAGTCAGATTCAATGGGGCAGTTTCCGGCAACAACCAGGGTGGCAGCCAGAGAGCTGAGCGCGGCGAGGGAAAGAACCTTCATTTTGGCGATGGCTTGGAACGATGGAGAGACTCGTATTTGCTTCCGGATTTGCTTGGGGACTCTGAATGGTTGAGAGTGGGAAAAGGCAGTTGAGACCGTGAAGCGGGAGAATTTAAATACTTATTGTCGAGTATGGTAGACTCCGGAATACGTGACGTGGCGGATGATTGGCCATTCGACGTAACGTTTGAAGCAGTAAGGAGTATACACAAAACCAGCTGTTTACGAGAAAGCATGTAGGGAGCGTGGTAGAGTAAAGGTGGGCCAAGAAGGAATGATAGGACGTAGGAGCCTCATGACCTCAACTCATAGTCGTGGGACGCAGGGGGGATGTAATGCTACTTCCTATTGTGACACCATATGTCCGTCTGTCCTGCGTGGTTCTCGATATGTTCGAGGCGGTGGAACAGTGAGAGTCGCTTTGCTTGATATTGGCTGCAGAGCCCGGACCCGAGATTATATCTAAGAAAAAGAGTCAACAGCGGAAATTACTTGGCCAAGCATTAAGCTTGAAAACAAGTTTGTGGCCAGGGCGTGACTCATACCCTTTTCCTTTCATGTCCTCGCAGCCAACGATGTTTCTCATTTCAAGCTCAAGTTGAAGAAGTATGCGAGAACAAAAGTTTTGATAACTGCAATTCACTGAATCTTTCTATCTCTACATGCAACATTGTGACGCCCCCGCATGCTGATCGCAAAGACACCCTAGGAGTCATAGCCACGACGCCTACTGTTCAACAATCAACAGCCAGTTTTCGTAGCCCTAAGTATGAAGATGCCCCATCTATTGAAATCTAACACTTTTGACGTTTGTCAGCCTGAAGTTAGTCATCAATAGGAATCAAACACACAACTACTCAGGTTGGTAAACCGGCGATTTTAATCTTTCGGCGGTACACCTACGCGCGAGGGCAGCAGCACAAGATACACCTGCCTTTATTACGGCCCATGAAGCATCGACAATGCCTGCAAAAGGAGTGACACAATGTCCAACAAGAAGAACTGACTGCTCAATCATTGCAAGCAGACGACAATTTGATAAGTGGGATAAAGACTAGCAGCTGAGCCGTCAAAATCTATGATATCTACATAGAACGAGACCCAGTCACACCAGAAAGCAGACTCTTGAACTACACCTAAAGCAGCTGCAAACATTGTTCACCTCTTACGGGCAACACTTTCGCCCAACTTACTTTCCAATGGGGGCCTTGGGGCCGTTGGTCTTGAAGCAACCGATGACACCATCATCGACCCAGATGCCCTCGGCTGTAAAGAAATCTCGTTAGTTTCGGAACGCAATGCAACCCAGGAAAGATACAGGAGTACTCACAGAGATTGATCTTCAAGGGCTCTGTGCGGTAGGAGAAGCATGACAACATAACGGGATCAGAGGATTTTCGGTCCTCGATATAGCAAGCCGAGCATCTAAAGTTGCCCCTAGTAGATATATGTCAAAACACTGTTATAAATCCGGAAAGATGGGGGAACTGTTACTGGTATTGCCAAAACAGGGCGCCGTGGTTTTCCGTGATGCACTCCTTCAAATTCAGCCAAGTGTACACTTCCTTGCCCCGACTGTCTTTGCAGACGGCCTCCAGCAGGTTTTTTCAGTCGCCCTTCTTTTCGAATGGAAGCATCGCATGCTTGTTGATTGCGAAATCCTTGCAAGATTTCTGCATGCAGTCGGACTCGGTAGGGCAATCTCTTGCCACGGCCAATCCGGCGATCAGAGAGTTGACAATGGTGAGAGCAAGGACCTTCATGTTGGCGGACTCAAGTGGTGTCTAGGTTATGACCTTCGAGAATGTTTGACAGGACAAGTGGTAGGCTGTAACGATCCTAAGATGTAATGGATGGAGTAAGTGTGAGGAAACACTGGTGATGTCTTGCGGAGTTTGAGTTTAAATACCAGCGAACATGCCAAGTAATAAGCTTGGGTAGACCTCCTGAACTATCGTATCGGAAGAAGGTTCAGTTGAAGCAACGCTCGCTTGAGTCCTAAGCAAGGGGGGATATGATGAAGATCGCAGCTTATGCGCCGTGGAGGAATGAACAAACAGTTCTCATGTGATGTTTGCTCAAAGTGTAGCCACTAATGATCCTCTGCGTATTCTTTAAGAAAGTCTTCTGCAGTACGACAGTGTCGTCAAAGTGAGGTTCACGTTCTGCATAACACCAAGCTCTAACTGCAGCCAGAAGAAAGCCTAAATACGCGACGTAGCGAAGCTTTAAGCTTGAAAGCAAGATTGTAATCAGAATTACACGTCTCACCCTGTCATTTTTGTGACTTGGAAACTCGTTCATTTTACAATGGGATCATATCTATGTGAATCAGAAAGATCCAAGCCACGGCAGGATATCGTTAGCACTTCGTAGCACTGTCTACGGTGTCCGAAAACTGTCTACTCCTAGAGAAGCTTTCGACCACTCGACTAATAAGTTCAGAACGTCACTTTTGGACATGTCTAATAGGGGCCCTACGGCTGATGGTATGTTTGCAGTTGACAACACTGACCGTGTTAGTTGGTTACATGAAGACCAGAATCCTGAGCATCTGCGAAGCATTTGCGTGTAACACTCGTGCTCACTCGAAGCAAGGGATCGGATGAATGTTGGCTCGAGTTTGGTAGAATAAAGAATAGGAAAAAACGTATCATGTGATTACACTTCGAAGTATGACGAGGAGAAAAGGATGCAAGGGAGCATGGGCAATTTATGGCCGCACACATTGGGTCTGGATATCCGGGTAAAATTACCTCATTTGCCAACGCGTGCAGGCGATGAACCAACTGAAACCAACCAGGTTGTGTCAATTCATGTCAAAATCGGTCAGAAGTCGTGAACCGCTGTGCCTTGAGACCTCTGGATACTTTTGATGTTGCCACCGTGAAGAGATGAAGAAGAGAATGATAAGATTGCTTCATTTAAATTTTAAAAACGTGAGCTAGCTTACCCAAGGTCTCTCCTCAGGTTTTACATTCAATTGAGTTCGATTTACTGTTTTGGGGCGTAAGTGAGCCATCTAGAGGAACAGGAAACATAGGAGATGAGCCCATGGCTGAGATTGAAACCTCACCTGCATCAAAAGCCAAGTTAGATGAGACTCCAATCAAAACGCCGAATCCTTTGAAAGCGTTGAAAGCAGGTTAATCTCAAGATCTGAAAGTTCCTAGCAATGATATGACGTCTTTAACTACGTAATGACAATCTTCCAAGGGCTCCTCGAGAACCGGTTCTCTGGATCATACTTTTTCTTCAATTCCACCAATCTCTTCGCGTTCTCCTTGAACCCTTCCCTCACATCGAGCTCCTCACTGACGTAGTTATTGTACTGTCCCACGCCGCCAGTCTCCCCAGTATGGTTCCTGCCCTTGATTTTCTGCGCCAGCTCCCGGTTCCATCCGCGAACTTCGCCATCCTTGGCCGGGTCCGTCCAGCACGTCAGCACCATGCAGTCGAAGTACATCCCACGGTTCGAGTATGCCGTCGCGCCGAATGGCACGTTCGCCACCTTATCCTTTTTGTACATCTCCACGGCTAACATGCTGGTTCGCATATCATTACCTCGCGCGGTCTCTGCATCTATGCGTGCATAAAACTCGTGCGACATCTCTTCCCACTTTGAGAGCTCGAATGGTGTCGTGAGGTTGGTGCCCCCAGTCAGTCGCCTCGCTCCGGGGCCTTGGAAGACGTCTACCAAAGTGTTGGCAACTGGGTAGTCCATCTCTGTCGTCAAGTCCACCAGCGGCCCGGCCTCGAAGAGGCCTTTGAACAAGCCCTCCTTGACTTCCTCTCCGGTACCATTGTGGAACGGCTGAACAATGATGAGCGGCTGCGGGTCGGGCGGCGGGCCGTAGGTGAACCCCATCACCACGTACTGCCTCTCATCCATCCTCTCCACGAACTCGTTCGCCCATGCTACAAGCTCGGGCAACTTCAACGTCGGATACATCAAAGGCCCAGACCACACTCTCCCTTGCGGAAAGACCCTGGAAGTGAACCGCGTCACCACCCCAAAGCTCGCTCCAGCTCCACGCAAGGCCCAGAAAAGGTCTCCATTCTCTGTTTGTGAGGCCGTGACAATCGATCCATCCGCAAGCACAACTTCTACCTCAACCAGACAGTCGACGGCCATCCCGTACATTCCACTGAGAATTCCCTGCCCACCGCCGAGGACGAGGCCACCAACACCGGTGTGCGAGACCGTTCCACCGACGGTGGCGAGACCATGCTTCCAGGCTTCGTCGTCGACGTCTTTCCAAGTGCATCCGCCGCCATAAGTCACGAGGTGCTTTTCGACGTTGACGGAAACGCTGCGGAGGTGGCCGAGATGGATCACCATGCCGCCATTGGAGGAGGATGTGCCTGCTGTAGAGTGGCCGCCACCGCAGGTGGTGAAGGGAATGCTGTGCTTTGTTGCGAAAAGGATCGCGGCGGAGACGTCCTGTGCTGACTTTGGCTTGACTACGACGGCCTGGAGCTTATCAGTGCGGGTACTCTTATTTTATTCGGAGGATTGGCTACCGCGGGTTTGATGCACACGATAGACCAGCGTTCTAGACTGGCTTCGTAGCCCTCGTCGCCTGGCAGGAGGACATCGCCCTGAATCCCCGACCGAAAGGTGGGGATATCTTGTTCCCACGAGAAATTGCTGATTGAGCCCATGATATGTAGATTCGCGTCTTCTCGGTGAATACGGAGGATGGGATCACGATCACGGGATGTAGTTGAAAAGTGAGACATGGAACTGGGCCGGTTCCGCTCTTTAAAGACCTGGTCTGGCGCCACCCAGCCGGACGCTGACCGGGCCGGCAATCTGTCGCTGGCCACAAACTGTCCCACGTCAGGCTTTAGTGAAGGTTGATCTTCAAACTATCGCGAAGAATTCAAGGCATTGATTGGATGAGAACCTGGAAGGCTATCCGAAGTCCATCCTTCTCTAAGTTAGAGTAAGCACTAGGTACGGAGAGTGCCGCAGGCTGCTCACCGGAACACGGTGCTAACCGAAGACGTCATTCGTAAAAGGTGAGTTGATCACAGCCACTCTGCTTGGAGAATTGGTCAGACATACTGAACTCTCCATGTGAGAGTTTCGCTGGTAAGAGGTGAGACGAATTGGCTTCAGTATGTACCGGGGGTCGGAGTCAAAACATCAAGCAATTGAGACCTCATCAACGCGTGCAAAGCCCAAGGTAGAAAAAAGCGACACGAGCCGTATACACAATTCTGTAGCAACTGGATTATGGTGTCTTCCTTCATTCTCTATGAGTAATTGCCTCGCTTCCTCGCCATGTTGCAATGACATAACAATGGGGTCCGGTCAAATAATTCGGACGACTCTCATCACCTACTCCCAAAATGAAATTCTTCGTATCCAAAGGAGTATTTAGGAATGAACTTCCAAGCAAATTGTTTTATATCAAAAGATAGCCAATATCCTACCTCATGCCTCTAGGATAGCAGATTAGCGATTGATTGCTTTTGCTCTCGAGCACGACAAGATATGAAGGTATCGTATGTTGAGCGGCCGCCTCTGCAGAGAATTTCAGCTGTGATCATTGGTAGTCAGCTTCTTATCGCGCGCTCTACTGAGACTCAAAAACACTACAGTAGTAATATCATGATTCAACTAGAGCTCTTTCATATCACCGCGCCAATCACAAGATTCACTAGAGATGAGCCATGCTCGCGTACAACTATCGTGGCGAGTCAAAGACCCTGGATGCGAACTACTTATAGACTCAATGCAACACTTAACGAATCATGAATCGCTAACGCTACTAGAAAATGACTGCGTAGAACATGAAAACACGGAACTAACTTCCAATCTCACCTACAACGTCTGCCAAGACAGCCGGTCTACCCCGCAGTAGCATTGCTAAAAAGCGCGTAACAACAACTGGCCGAGCTTTCCGGCAAACGAATCAGTATCCCAGCGGGGTCTAGATTGGATTAGGTATGCACGTTTATGTCACAATATTTCTTCTTAATTGGAGGGAAATTAGCTCTTGGAGGGAACACGGGCAATCGCTCCCAGCGCCCGACACCGACACCGAGCCCACGACTCCGCTTGCCCAGACCCGAGTGGCCCCATCGTCATTTCCGAGGGGCCACCCGGTAGAGACCCGATCGAGGGAGACGCGGGGTTGCGATGTACAAATAGGACTACATGTGCTATCATCTGTGCTTTTCATGATGGATGCTAGGTGCGAACGTCTGCGTAAGTCAGCATGAAGGGCCAATCCAGCTGGTTCCTCTTGGGCAGCTTCGCCTTGTGTGAAGCGCGCTCTTTCTGGTCTTCCGTCCCGGCTACTTTTGGGGATCGAGATGGAGACGGGTATATTCTCAAGACTGGCTACCCAGTCGGCAATGGTAAACTTGGTGGTAAGTCGGAGTAGCTCAGATTTATGGGAAAGTCTGAAACTGTTTTTAGCAATCCCATTTGGCCCTCCCGGCTCGGAAAAGGTCAACCTGAACATTGACTCTCTTTGGGCCGGTGGCCCCTTCGGAGCTTCAGTAAGTTTCCGCGTCCATGCAGACAAGAATTTTAGCTCAACTCAAACAGAACTACACCGGCGGCAACCCGACAGAACCCAAATATGAAGCTCTTCCGGAGATTCGCGCTACAATCTTCGAGAATGGAACAGGAGGTAAGCGGCTAGATTTTCACAATTGAGCCAGCGTAACTAATTGCTTTTCTAGATGTGTCGCCGTTGCTCGGTGTCGGAGATGACTACGGCTCCAACCGCGTCCTGGCAAACTTGACAGTCAACATCCAAGGCATCAGCGACTACAGCGATTACCGACGAACTCTCGACCTCAAGACAGGTGTACACACCACCAAGTTCACAGCGAACGGCGCGGCCTTTGAGATTTCTCATTTCTGCTCGTATCCGGACCAGGTTTGTGTATACCATATTGCCTCAGAAGGGGCTTTGCCAGCGGTCGAGGTAGGCTATGAGAATCAGCTTGTGGAGCAGGACACATTCAACGTTTCCTGTGGTGATGATCACGTTCGCTTCGCCGGCCTTACTCAGCTCGGTCCTCCGGAAGGCATGAAGTTCGATTCAATCGCGCGGATCAACAAGGGCGCCGCTATTACGAACTGCACGTCTGCAAACTTCTTGACTGTCACCCCAGAGAAGGACCAGAAGGCTCTCACGATCATCATTGGAGGCGAGACGAACTATGATCAGAAGAACGGCAATGCTGAGAGCGACTACTCTTTCAAAGGAGGAGATCCCGGTCCGATTGTTGAAAAGACGACTTCAGATGCGGCATCGAAGTCCTTTCATACAATCCTGAAGGATCACATCGCTGACTACCAGAAGCTGGAGAGTGCTTTCGAGCTGAACCTTCCGGATACTCAAGGCTCCGAGGAGAAGGAGACAGGACAGCTGATCTCTGACTATGTGTACACCGATGGTGGCGACCCTTACGTTGAGGCTTTGCTCTTCGACTACTCCCGCTACCTTCTAATCACGTCCTCTCGTGCTAACTCCTTGCCCGCGAACCTTCAGGGCCGTTGGACGGAGCAGCTTTGGCCTGCGTGGAGCGCAGACTATCATGCCAACATCAACATACAGATGAACTACTGGGCAGCCGACCAGACAGGTCTGGGTGAGACGCAGACTGCTCTCTGGGACTACATGGAAGACACATGGGTGCCTCGCGGAGCCGAGACGGCCAAGCTTCTGTACAACGCCAGCGGCTGGGTCGTTCATAACGAGATGAACACCTTTGGACATACCGCGATGAAGGAAGGTTCGAGTTGGGCAAACTGTGAGTTCATCTGCCTCAGCTCCCATCATTCTCTAACAATTTCCAGACCCGGCAGCCGCAGCATGGATGATGCAGCACGTCTGGGATAACTTCGAGTACACCCAAGACCTCGAATGGTTCAACCGCCAGGGATACCCCCTCATCAAGGGAGTCGCCGAATTCTGGCTCTCTCAACTGCAAGAGGACCTCTACTTCAACGACGGCACGTTGGTCGTCAACCCCTGCAACAGCCCCGAACACGGACCGACGACGTTCGGCTGCACGCACTATCACCAAATGATCCACCAAGTCTTCGAAGCCGTCCTTCATGGCGCAACCTTCGTCTCCGAGGCCGACACCAAGTTTATCGAAGACGTCACCTCCAACCTGAACCGCCTCGACAAGGGTGTCCACGTGACAGAATGGGGCGGCCTGAAGGAGTGGAAGCTCCCCGACAGCTACGGTTACGACGAGATGTCCACCCACCGCCACCTCTCGCACCTCACCGGCTGGCACCCGGGCTACTCCGTCTCCTCGTTCCTGGGCGGTTACACCAACGCCACGATCCAGTCCGCCGTCCGCGAGACGCTCATCTCCCGCGGCCTGGGCAACGCTGACGACGCAAACGCAGGCTGGGCCAAGGTCTGGCGGACGGCGTGCTGGGCGCGGCTCAACGAGACGGACCGGGCGTACGAGCAGCTGCGGTACGCGATTGACGTCAACTTCGCGCCGAACGGGTTCAGTATGTACTGGGCGCTAAGCCCGCCGTTCCAGATCGATGCCAACTTCGGCCTGGGCGGGGCTGTGTTGAGCATGCTGGTCGTCGACCTGCCGCTGCCGTATGCTTCGAGAGAGGATGTGCGGACGGTGGTGTTGGGCCCTGCGATTCCGAAGAAATGGGGCGGTGGTAGCGTGAAGGGGCTTCGGGTTCGGGGTGGTGGGATTGTCGATTTCAGTTGGGATGAGAACGGGATCGTGAACGAGGCGACGGCGAAAGCTGGTGGTAGTATCACTGCAGGAAAGGTGCGGTTTGTGAATGTGGAAGGGACTGAGCTTACTATTCTGTGAGTATGATTCGCGTGGAGAGCCTCGGTGATGGGCAGAGAGAGGATTTGAAAACCGCAAATAGTTGCGTGCGAGGATGTGCAGCATAGTTGTGCGAAAATCAAGATATATCGTAACAACTCGTGAGGGTGTCAATTTTCAGTGATATGTATAGTCTGAAAAGCCTCAAAATGGGACACTGCAAAATTAAAATCAGAAGGTGCGGGATGAGAAGGGAAACTTGCCTGTCGTCAAAAAGGCGTGGTGCGGTGGGCTGGCTAAGGCTGGCTGCATTGCGGTGCCTGCCACATATTCTTTCCTCAGTAGCCACCTTCGTTATATGCTCCTTCCTTCAATTTCGAGATGTAAGGTCTATAGGCAAAATCAATTCAGTTGCAAAATAACAATTGGCACCAGTTTTCGACGGGACGTTCTGAGGAAACGGGAGCGGATTCAGCGCTGGTCGCCGGCTGGGGTGAGTCGATGTATTTCGGACAGCCCGACCCTTCTTTTTATTTTTTCTTCTAACTATGCTTATATGACATGTACATCTATCCACTCATTATTTTGGCGTGCCCGGCTTGTACATGTTCACCTGCCGCCGTAGAAACGAAGTGTTAATGCCGCTCACGAGGGGTGGGGCAGGTACCTCCGCGCCCGGGCCACGGGATCTGCGCGGAGTGGGTCCCGGTTGCGCGTCCCCCGGGCTGCGAAATGCGGTTGCGGTGGGGTCACGGGGTCGGTGGTCCAACGGCGTCGAGTGTTGAGGCTGACTGATTGACCTGGATTAATTTACAGACCGAGAGTTCGAGTCATGGTTCTTATTTCTGTCGAGAATAATAAGTGCGAAGTCAAAACTCTGAACTCCAATCCGTGAGCGCCGCAGAACGGGACGGATAGACCTCACAATTAGAAGCCGCCAGGGATTACATTTATGCCCTCACATATTATTTAGCAATACTAGGATGACACTAGTGATTAGAAGCAACATCATGCCGTAATTGTTCGGAGGGTTCTGTTCACCATCGTGCAGAAGCAAGCCCCGACTCTATCTGTAGCACTTTCCCCCTGGTGATTTGTTTGGTCTCGTTTAGTTCCACTGACTGCGCGCTCCGGCCTCAGTTGCCCTTTGGATTGAAAACGCATTGAATGGCTAGGATACCTGAGTTTAAGTAAAAGGACTGAAACACACAAGGTAGGCTTATGATTTGTGAAGCTGATCGCATCCGAGACATACACCCAGTATATAAAGTAAAGGCGTTATGTCTGAGAGTATATGCCCTTCCAGCAATGTCACAGGGGGTAGCTTTGTGGACAGACATCCTTTAGAAGAGATATCTCAGCTCCTTCAATTCCGCTACGCGCACCATTAAAAGCTGAGGCTGTTGAGCCATTCTGCTCAATATCGTCCGTCGTCTTTTTCCTTCTCTGTTGACGGTGTAATCAAATTGGAATCGGTGCCATAAGCCACACGACAGATGACTGATAGAATCAAGAAGCTACGCCATCGAGCCCCTGGTAAGCAGTACGGTTGATCTATATGTGCAGCTCACTTCAGCTGAACTCCACGGGATGTACTTGATCAATTTGCTGTTCCGAGAAACTGAAAAGTCCCTGGATGCGCTTTGTAGCATTATTTACTCTGCCCACAAGCGTAGCAATCTACATGAACCGTCTGCTGGATCAAAATATAAATCGGCAACTTCGCTACCAAATTTTGAGAAGTCAAGCAAGCAATGGGGCACTTCGTCAGCGCGCGTTCCAGCTTAGGAGGTATCGTTATCACACAACCCTACTCTCAAAAGTGATCTCACGCAACATCCTAAAGCACATTTCTTTCGGAATATTTCAGTTAAAATGCGGTTCTCCCGTGTTATTCTCTGACTCATACACACGTGGTTCAGACACTAGAAAGAAATACTGACGCGGTGAAATCTTTGTATCATGTCATGTCAATACAGTCCCAAGTTACAGTTGAAGATGGCCAGTGTGTCTCAAATGAGGTCGCGGGGTCATTCGAGACAGATTTGGCGGGCTCGTGGCAGGAATCAGACGGGCTTTCTTTAGGTTTGATTTCATGCCGACGCGTCAGAAGTCGTCCGTTGAAGCTTCATTTTACTGGATGAGCCGCGAGATGAACTCACGGTAGATTACGGATAATGAAAGTTCTCCGAGGCACAGTAGTCGTAACGATACTTTGTAGTATAAGACCCAAGCATCCACGAGAAATGATGCTCTGCAGATTGCCGGCACTCTTGTGATCGGAAATGTGAGCTGCACTATTCGCGTGAGCTGACCTTCCGGCGTTAAACCGAGGGGGACACCGTGGTATCAATGGAAAGCACATCCACCCTGACCACGGTGTCGCCTAAGGCTTCTACCGGATATTCGCAAATAAACATACCCCTAAAATGAGAGACGATGGCGATGAAAAGCCAGATAACCGAAAAGACCACATCTAAGTATACCATGTAGTATGTCTAGTCGGATGTCTGCGATATAGGCTCTTTCCATCCCTTCTCCTCAATGTAAAGCTACGACAACTAGACGAATGTGCTGTTGAAGGAGCTAGTGGTGCATTCCTACCTCCCGATTTACACGACTACAGCACAAGCGTTCGTGTGGGAATTAGACTGTACCGGGACATGGGCCACTCACGTTTAAGTCTCTCCAAAGAATCAAGCGCGACTGTTGCTGTGGAAAGGCGAACACTGCCCTGGCGCTTTACAGCTCGAGACATGACTATAAGAACTCGTAATCCAGCGGGTTATAAGATACTTCAGCGCAATGGGGTTCCATTCGCATACGTGTCGTGCTGTCGTATCATACGATCTCGCCCGGCTACCCATGCAGGATCAATATTGGGTTGACTTATCCAAGATACGTCACCTTTCATCACGCGTCCAGCCTGAAGTTATTCACTTCCCATCACAAAGATAAACCCGGGATGGCGGAGATTAAAGATGACCTCATGTTGACATCCCCCGTGAGGTCCTTGCCACCAACAGGCTAGACTTGAACTCTCACCAACATCACCACTTACATCATACGATTGAAACTTATAGACTGCAATCTACGCATACGGACGCAATGATTCTGTCTTCCCTGTTCATTAATTAAAAGGTGAAAGCATACTTTTGTACCTAAATCGAGTAAATGTAAAAATGAACCTGTCAGCAGAGACACACATAGCCAGCCCCATTACATATAAAACTCCACGACATCATACCCTGAACATACCTTCGCCAATTTGGTCTTGTTGGTTTTTTGGCATCTGCAGGGAAATCTCCAAGGGAGAACCAAAAGTAGAAATTTTAACGCAGGCTCTCTGTTGTAATAGACCAAGTCTCAATCCATAAGCATATATGTCCCAGTAGTTGTACATCATCCCAAGTCCAACGCCTCTCTTCCACTCTTATCCTGCCAAAACAACCCAGGCAAGACAATGTGAGCCCTTCAAACAACGAGCTGAGACGGAAGAACTTCTGTCATACCCTTGGGTGAAAGTTTTGGCCATCGCTTTGGCTCTCTCCACACCAGGAGCTTCTCAATTTGCACCGGCAGACCCGAAATCCCTTCCGGTCTCTGGCACGGCTCCGCTCTGCAAGTGCGAGCCCCTTTAATCCTTTTGTCCCTAGTCACTACCAGCCGCAGGCAGCAATATTGGTCCCTTCGTCCTCCACATCTCATCCTTCTCACTCAAGTCCTCAATTCACAAGATTTCAACCTTCCCATAGAAGTTAGCTCTCAGCTAAATTTCTGCATTTTCTTGGGTTATTCGTGAGCGAAAAGATTGACAAGGGCGACAAACACCGAGAAAAGCGCCGAGATATTCAACCCCCAGAGACCTCCTCCCGTGAACCAGTTGCACATCTGCAACTCAGGCACGAAGGAAGGCACCGTTCTTGCGCCTCATCTCCTGAAAGTACAATGCACTTTCAACATTTTGGTGAAACGACTGATGACATCTTACCAACATGTTATTTAGACCCATGCAACACCTCGTTTTGCGCGGAAAACGCAACCCTCACGGCAGGAGAATGCCGATATGTCCAGTCCGTAACCTCAAGAGATCAAGAGCCTCGCACGGCACTTGGCACACAGACGGACGCTGCCATGCATTTACAGCTCAAGTATAAAAATTCCTCTGCGCACGAGGTACAGCTTCTCTCAGCACAATGTGACGTGTCTTCGGTTGATTGGTCTTTCGTATGTGCAGTCACATCACACCATCTCACCCGACTATGCAGAGCCCAAGAGGTAGCCAACATATCCAAGGCACATCACACCTTTCACACGCGCATCTGACCTTTGAGTAGTCACCTCTCACCACGCAAACTAACCGCGGGATGGCAGTGATGAAAGATGTCTTCCTCTGCACCACGTCTCCCATGGAACATCATCCGCGGTCTCAACTGAGGAAGTGCAACCTCGTGGCCTCTCCAATCCATGTCCGTTCGTAATGTTTAGCGTCTTGCAATTCGCCGTGCCGTATTGGCTGTTGATCTCCATCATCTACCAAAGCTGCCCAGTCACCTTTATACATCCAAAATGAGAGTGCAAAGTCCGATCTCGACGCGAAGACACGCTCCAGCCAAACGGGCATAAAAGCCACGGCAGTACAACTGATTGAACACCTTCACAAATGTATCTCTTCGACATCTCTCACGGGAGGAAAATTTGCCGGAAGATAATGGGAAAACAAAGATTGAAACACCAATCCTCACCATGCCTCAGCCACGTCCTGGCCGATGAGCACCCAAGTCCAACTAGATCCTAAGTCCGCCATCTCCCCTGCCGTCTTATTCTACCCACATATCTGCCGGCAAGAAGATGCGAGTTTTAACGACGAGCGGAGGCGGAAGACCTTGGATCTTACCCTCGGTAAAGACGATGGCTGTCGAGTTGGTGCTCCTCACACCATGACTACCTTGTTTTGCGCTCAGTCACCATGTTCCAGATGATGAATTCTGGCTTGGCTCCTATAAAAGGCCCAAAGACGTTTTTTATAGCTCCTCATGGCCGGCTGCAGAAAACAATCTTGGTCATCACAGTCGTCACATTTCATCATCTCACTCCAAACTCGAGTCCGCATTTCATAAGATTTCAATCTTTTCATTCCAAGTCAGCTCTCAGCCAACTTGCTGCACTCATATTTGGTATCTAATGCCATCCCACAGCATCATCCTGTTTCCACATCAGGCTTCTTTCTCTTCATTCCCTCATCCTGATCTGCAACCACACCGCCAACATGGGAATTTTCAAAATGTACAGTTCCCAACATACCCTCGCTCACATAATCTTATATGTACAATAGAAAAGCCACACATTCCATCATGTATGCTTCTGAATCAAGAACAAGACATTATGGTCAATGGAGAAAAGAAGGAAAAAAGGTTGTAACAGCGCTCAGAACAGGAATTCTTTTTGTATGAGTTCAGACATAAAATGAAAAATGACGGTCGTAACGAATGAGGGAACACGCTTAGCCAGCGACGTTCTCGGCGGGGTACCCTAAATTCCATGTCAGTACTGCCTCCAACCACATAAGAATGAGGACGAAACTTACACCATGAACACACGGCAATAATGGCATACAGACAAATAAGCTGCAACCCCTCAAGCCAGTGACTCTTGCCGTCGCTAATCAGGTAATTCACCAACAGCACCGCCACAAACAACACCGCGACCTGGAACAGGTCAAAGCTCATCGTCATGTCGTCCTTACCCATGCCCCAGCCAATAATAACCAGCAACGGGATCAGGAACAGCGCGACCTGCATACTTGAGCCGACCGCCACGCCAATCGCCAGGTCCATCTTGTCCTTGATGGCGACCGTCACAGCCGTCGCGTGCTCCGCGGCGTTGCCCACAATCGGCAGCAGAATCAGACCGACGAACTCCTCGCTAATTCCAGAAGCCTTGGTCACCGCGTCGATGGACGAGACCATTGCCTCGGCGCAGAAGGCAATCAGAACCGTAGAACCAGCAAGCGTGCCAACCGCGACCAGGAAGTGCAGCTGAGGATCCTCCTCCTCCTCGTCATCCTCGCCCTCCTTGGGGCGCTGCATCATAATCCGGCTGAGCTCGGCACGCTCGTCGTGGTCGCGGACACCCGTCTGCGCCATGCGCGCGCCGGCACCAGCCAGTCCACGGCCGAGCGCGCCCTCCTTGAGCCCGCCGCGCGACCACGGCTTGGCGGCGACCTTCTGCGACTCCTCGTTGAAGACGGCCGAGTGCGTCTTGAGCTGGAAGAAGAGGTACGACGCGTAGATGATGAGCAGGATGACGGCGGTGCCGCGCGACAGCTGCGCGACGTGGGTCGGGTTATTGGTGCCGTCGTTCTTGTCGAAGACGGAGGGGACAATCACGGAGGCGACGGCGAGCGCGAGCAGGGACGCGGCGGTCTGCGCGACGGTGGTGTTGAAGTACTGCTCCGGGCGGCGGAGGCCGCCGAAGAAGAAGCAGAAGCCCATGACGAGCAGCAGGTTCGAGAGGATGGAGCCGATGAGGGAGGTCTGCACGATGAGGGGCTTGTTCTCGGCGAGCGCGATGATGGCGACGATGAGCTCGACGGCGTTGCCGAAGGTCGCGTTGAGGAGGCCGCCGAGCGACTCGCCGGTGCGCAGGGCGATTTCCTCCGTGGCGAAGCCGAGCATGGCGGCGAGGGGGATGATGGCGATGAAGTTGACGACGAAGACGGCGATCTTGCTGACGTTGACGTAGGAAATGGCGATGCCGGCCGGGGCGGCGAGGATCAGGATGTTGATCCACGAGCAGAGCAGCGTCCTCTGCAGTTGGTTGGCGACGGTGAAAGGCTGCTTGGGCTCGACGTGGCGGATGAGGCCGGACTTTTGCTTCTTGGGCTTCTCCCTCTCCTCCTCGTCGGGTGGTGAGCTGCCCTGCGCGCCGGCGGCGTCGGTTTTCCGATTCCTCAGGCCGGTATCTGCGGCCTCCTGCTCCTTCTTGTTCTCGAACATGGTCTCGCCGCTGCCGCTCCCCGTCCTCGTGTCCTTGCTCAGGCTGCGTACGGTGTCGGAGTCCCGGGGCGCGGGCTCGCTCTGGACGTGGTGTATCGGCTCCTCGGTCTCTGCGTCTTCGGCGGCTCTGCTGGGGACCTCGCGCTGGGCCTCGAGGTTGGCGCCGTCCCAGGTGGAGCGCTTGCTGGGGCGGTTATCCCAGGATACATGGCGGAACGGGTTCCATGTCTGCTCTGTGCTCTTGCGGCTGAGGCCGTGAGCTTTGCGTTTGATGTCAAAGTGGTTGACTGAGCCGACGAGGTCGGGCATGGTTAGTGACGGGCGGGACGCAGAGCAGCAATGAGAAGTTGAAGAAGAACGGGTGAGGTGAGTGAAGGTGAAGGGAGCGGTTCGTTAAGTGAGATTGGGCGATGACGTGAAACTTTCGATGTGGAGTGAGGTGTGGGAATGATGTGGGGAGGGGATGCGAGGCGACGGGGGGAATAGGCGAGAATTGGTCAAATCCGCGCTCGAGACGACAGGTGATTGGGGGAAGATGGATAGACTACGGCGTCTAGAGCAGCGGTCTAAGGGGATAGCTTCCCACCGACGACGACGCCAAGAAAGGGAGAGACAGGAGTTCGTGATGGGGGTGATGGGGAAAGGACGGGGTTAGGTAAGAGATGATTTGATGGTGTCTCTTCTCTTCTTTTCCGCCAAGGTATCGACGGGTGCAACGGTGACTGGGGGCATAGGATAGGAACGGGGGTGGGCGGGTAATAAGGGAGATGTCAATCGGATTCTTGGTGCCGTACTTACAGGTTGAGGAGTTCATGCTGACGACGGGTTGCCGGCTGAGCGCCTGTGCTTGCTTTGGAGTTTGTAGTGGCAAAGATCAGATCGCTTCAGATCAGCGCCCGAATGTTGAGACGAAACACGCGAACCGAGCAGTGGTCGGGGATGCTGGTGGTGTGGTTTGTGCCGAATTCCTGGTTGGACGATGAATAACGTCGAAAGTGTCGATGGCACACGGCAACAGGTGCACAGCAATATACGAAGAATACCGTGGCGCGGTGATGGGAGAGGCCTCCTTGGCAAAGGGTGGTAGTATTGATCGGACAATACCCGCTGCCGGCCGGAGATGAGCAAAAACGGGGCTCCGGTTGGCGATGGTGAGATTGACAAGCGGGAAGGCAAGCCAACACACAGCAAGACGCGCAAGCCAAGACTCGTTGTCAACTGGGGCTAAGGGGACTGCGGTGTAGACGGCGACGTGTCGGCCGTTTGTGTGCCTGCAGATGCGATTCGGGCTGTGTCTCCTTCGGATGGAGGAAACAGAGGCGAAAAATGTGATCGGGTGGCCACCGGTGGTCCTGGTTAGTCGCGACGGCGGTTGTAGTAACCTAGCGCTATGCACCCTCGGAGTGACAGATTGAGGCTGTGTCTGCGGAAAAGTGGGCAAGCTCTGGAACGAGTGCGAGTCGTGCGTTGCTTGCGAGTAGGTAGGTTAAGGTAGGTAGGTATTCACTTGTCCGGACGATGCGCAGTATCCGTAATCCGTAAGGTAGGTTAGGTACCGTAGACTGCCTTGCCAAACGTAATGTTGTCGGGCTTAGCTGGGCAGTGTGCGGTGCTTGCTGCTGCGAACAAAGCTTATGAAGCTAAGCTAGACGGATACCGGGGCGGTGGAGGGGTGGGTGGCCGTGAGAAATGGGAAAAGGAAGAGAAGGAAAGGATGGGACGAAAAACGAAGGGTGCCAAGAAGTAATTAAGCATCGACTCCTGGACGAGTGAGTGGACGATGAGGATCATTGTTTTCTTCGGCTGGTGCAGGTGCAGAGGACCTCCCTCCCTCGTCCACCGTTCATCCACCAGTTTCAAGGGACAACGGGGGACTCCAGACTCCTACGTCAGTCCACTCTAAAGTGCCCCCAAAGGACCAAAGGGCCAAAGAAGGCCTGCTTGCGCTACCACGTCGACGCGCAGCGCTAATTTCCCTGAATCGACTCCCTCACTTTCGCCTATCCCGTTCTGTGCAACAAGCGTGTCGCTCCCTACCAGTCTTCTCCTCTGACCCAATGCCGTTGCGCCAGGCCATCGCTTAAGCGGGGCCCGCCATTTAACGCCCCCTTTTCGCTTTAATGTTTTTTCGACTCTACGAACCATTGGCTGCTATTGCTCCTTGGGATGATGGAATCCCGTGTGTATTTGTTTTCTGTGCGCGCAATTGAGTTGGGCACGGAGAAAATTGAGAGCTTCAATGAGCAGAAGAGAAAAAAAGAGAGAAGAAAATGAACAGAAGAGGGCATGTCGTCAGACCCCCGGCGACGTGCCAAGACGCGCCACTTGCCCCGAATCCCACTCACCACAGCAGAAACCGCCCAAAACAAGCTTCGCCAAGGAACGTAACACCTCGGCCAAGCACACTCAAGCACCGAAGAAATCTCCTGCCAAGTCGATCTGTTCTCTTGGCTATTGCTTCTTTTCCCTCAGTCGCCTCATTAAACAGAAAAATTGTCCGAAAGGAATCAACTGCACAGGATTGAAACTGCAAATGCCGACCGTTGGGAATGCATCTGGTCGCCCAACCTGCGGCCCAAAATGGGAATATGGTGGCGTTGAGCTCTGATGGTCTTTGTCTCGACTACACCTGAAATCGAGGCTGCATGCAGAATGACATCAGCCACAGCACAAGCACGCGCGCACTCTTCGGAGTAGCCAGCCACAAGCTTCTTACACACACCACCACCACCAACGCTTTCCCCCTCTCTCGGGGCCAGACCGTCATGGTCGACGACTCGTCGACGCATTGCAAAGCTGACAACATGCTTTCTGGTCCGATGTCCATCATCAGCGCAAACCGGATCCCGAGCCTGAACGAGGCACAAGTTCGATGGGTGGATGGACAGGGGTAAACAAAGCTTGACAGCAAAGGCACATCTCCCGTAAGCCCAACTCAAATACTGCGACATCGCCTCGTTCAAGCCCTCGCCCGCAACGAAAGCGCATCCTTTGAATGGCAAGATCCGTCCGATGGCCTGGATAGAGTTTCGACAAGCCTCGCGGAGACGCGGGAAGGCTTGTTGTCAGGTGGACTGGGGTTTTTGGCCTAAAAAAGATGCGTAAATTCGATGGCCAGCCATTTTCTTCTCGCCCGCAATTGCCCAAGCCACGGTTTGGGGCTCTAATTTGCTGAGCGTAAGTGGCTGCGCCGGCTGCTGGCCTCCCGCATCCCGATCGAGGGGATTCATGGGGTCATGTGACGCCACAACCCGACGACACTCAAATCAAGCAGTGCTGCGGATGCTTCCGATCGTGGCGCAGCTCGCTCTGGACCCGCTTTACGCAAGCCACACCGAGGCAGACATCGCACCGCCACGACTCTTCAGCGTCGTTACAAGCCGTGTGAGAGGGCTGTCTTGATCATGCTGTAAAATGCACACCATCTGACGCATCCAAATAGTTGACTGATGAGGGGAGTCAGCTGCATGCAGAGTGCGTTTTGAATAGAGCTACCCTTTGACGTAAACCGAGGTCAACTTTTAAGTACCTTCGTAAGGGGTTAACATCGTGTGAGGGGGTCAAGAACCATCATGAAATTATGCGTTTAACACTATGCCATTCACCTCATATTATAGTACTCGTTCTTACACTGAATTTCGAAACCAAAGACAGTTCTCGTACACATAAGTTTCAGTGCGCCACTCGAAACCCCCAAATTAGTTCCTGGTAGAAGTTGCAACTTTCCATGGGAGTTGGGTGGAGGGACCTTGAAAATCCGTTTGCGAGAGGACTCAATCACTTCAATGTTTTGACAGGACCCTTGCTCTTGAGGGCCCGGATGCTGCAGCCTACATGAGGATGATCGCGGACGCGACGAAACCCCATGCCGATCCAAGATTCGTCGGGTGAGAGAGAGTAGTCGAACAGAGCAAATTGACGACTTATAAAGGCATGGGGAAATCAGCTGAATATTGGTTATCTGTGGGTGTGGAGCTTTGCTGTTCTTCATCTTTCGGAAGGAGGTCGTACTTGGCAAAGGCCGGTATGATCAAGACGTACGCTTCAGCCATACTTTGTGCCAGTCCTTTCTCTGTGATGATCTTCGCAATATCCCTGAAGACAGGATGCTCTCGCGGAACCTTCTTCTTCTCGGCTGTCGTTTCCGTCGGACTTTGCTCATCAATCGTGCTGTCTTCGTCTGGACTTATCGGCTGCGCTTGCTTGTCGACCGATTTGACCTCTGAGGCCAAAGCAAGGATGAAGAGAGAAAACAATTCCTGGGCATATTGAAACGCCTTGATTGTATTCGAACGTGTTTCGACGTACAACTCCTCGAAGTGCTCTCCAGTGTCTTCCAAGGGGTCGCTTTTGGGGTTAGACTTGAAATTATGAAAGAATTATATCGTAAGGCTCACCCAGAAGTTGAAAGAAACATGCCGAGAAATGATGCCTGAACTCCTCTCCTGAGTAGTTTTGTCAATTGTGCTGTATCTGCCCTTAGTTGCATGGCCATCGTCATTTGTTGTCTTTGAAAAGGTGTATCTAATCGATCCTTGAAGCTCGGCAAACGACCCGTGTCCCCAATTTCTTCTACAGCCTCCCGAAGCAGCTTTGCGCCGGGCTCATTTCGCATATCTGATAATTTTAGGCTTTTGACGTCGTATTCAAGCCATTTCTGTAGCTCAGCTTTTCGTTCCGCGACTTTGGCATGCTCTGCGTATCCCACAATACATTGAAAACTTTGATGTATCTTCCCTGGCGTCGTAGACGTCGATATGTGGGCTTTGCCAGTTGTGTAAGTTATTCGAGCTGCGTTGGTGTAGAGTGACAAAGAGATGGCCGCTTGGAGATGGTTACGACTCGACGGATCAATTGCCCAGCAGTTGTCGTGAGAAGCTCGCCGAAACACCACCCGGCAATGCCTCTGGGATGCTTCCTTTTCATGATATTGCGAAACTCGACCTTCGCGGATATCGAATCCCCAATACATCCGCAGTGGGCTGTCCAGTTTTTTCTCATTGTCGAGGAGCTGTTTGATTTGTTCTTTCCAAGTCAATCCCTGCATTGCACTCAAGCGCCCCATCATTTCCTCCATAACCTCGCAGAGCACGATCGAAGCTTTTTCGTAGTAGTTGTCTTCAGTTCTGGCGTTCGTTTCCTGGAAATTAGAGTTTATCTTCGCATGGGTTCGTAAAGAATCTGCAACATAGTGCCTCTCTGATTCTGAATCTCCAACGGAATTTCCTGTTCGGAACTCAATGGAAACCTGTAAAGGCCCTTTGATCGGCCGAAGTGACTGATGGGCAACATAGCCTGCCTTGTCTCTGATATGAGGACCAGATGATCTTGAAGAGTGCGAATCGTTGAGCCAATCAATCATAACGCCGCTTTCTTCCGAATGATCGGAGATTAGCTCACAAAAGAATTGATTTTGTTCGAAGTATACTTTCCCTTCAAGCCCTATTACGAAAGGCACTTGTAAGAGGAAGTTCCAGAACCTTTGTCGAAGCCCATTACCTGTGTATTTTGGCGCAGGTTTTCTCTCTGCCTCGAATCTCAAAAGTAGAGCGAGCCATGGTATGCAATGGCTCCTGAACATTGAATCTGATGTTTTTGGGTCTGACGCAAGGCTTCTTCTTGCCACCGCCCGAATACCAGTCATGGTCAACGCCACAACCAACTGTAAAAGCGTGGATGACCAATGGAGTGGCCGAAGACCAATGAATTGGGCAATGTACCCAGACAATGTAATCACAGTTGTTGCAGTAGCCCGGCTCCTAGAAGACGATTACCACGAGGTCTCCAAAAGGGAGGGAGATCGGCGTACCAGGTATGGCCATGCTTCAAATAACCTCGTCTTGAGGTTCTGAGAATCCCATCCTCTTCAGCAAAAAAGATTGCACAAGAAGGGTAATGTTGATCGCCAATTGTTGATGCCTCCTGCAGACACACAAATCTCAGGCCTTGATCCTTTGCGGACTCGGAGAGCATAAAGTCAGTCTCCAGAGTAGCACCCTCGATGATATGGCCACATAGAAGTAAGCCTATTGTCAAGGTGGCAGTGCCTACAACAAAACAGGGGTAGGCGTAAGCGGCTACAGGAATTTTACCTTTGTTCCACTCGAAGTAGTACGTCGCAACCGCAAGGAAAGCGAGAGCGCTTGTCTGGAGAACGACTCCGAGGGTCGCCCATGCCCATAACTCTAACGGCGAGACGGGCTTGGAGCGGGCGTTGAGAGACAAATTTGGGGGCAGATCCAAAAAAGCTTCGTTTGCTTCAAAGTCGAGTATGTCTTTCAAAACGCCATCATTTTGGTTGCCGTGATTGTCGTTGTCGTTCCTTTTGTTTGTGATGATACGTGCTTCGAAAGCGTCCCGGAGAGAGTAGATCTTACCATCGCGAGCAGCGACCACAGTCACTATCCCCGTAGGCTCTCCAATGAGACGCGCCACTTGCTCGCCATTCCATAGTTCACAAACACTTGCGGATGTTGATGATAAGAGCTCCTGTTCGGCAACAGCTTGAGTTTCTCTCGCTCTGTTTGTAAACCAGTCAACGCAGTTGATCAAATGAGGTCAAGGAGATTGAAAAACTTACCGCCCGACAAGGGATTTGAGTCTCCTACCGCCGCCGATGCGGATTGCGCCGATTAGAATGGTGATGATCCCAAGCGGGCCCATAGCCAGGAGAATGTTATCTACCCAGCCCATGCTCAACCCCAGGAACTGAGTGGTGACTTGCTCTCCAAAGAGGGCAAGGAGTGGCGCAAGGTTACTGACGAGATTGTTGGAGAACTCGTCGCCATCAAATTGGCCAATAGATTCCATCTTCACGGCGCGTTGATAGTGTGTTGAATATGGTCCAAAAGTGATTCAGAGGCGGTTTGATGATGGCTGGATGGAGGCTGCAACGGAGGTTGGGAGTCTGAAGTCCGGAAGTTCATACCACTCGATCAGATTCTCCGGGAAATTTGATGCGCTTGCACATTTTCTGCAGATTTGAATGCAGACCGTCTCTATAAGTAGCCAAGACGCCAGCTGACAAAAAAGAACTGCAAGTCTTGCCGGAAACAGCCCGTGGCCGAGACATGGTTACACGACGTGCTGTGAGAAATGAGACTATTTTCTCTAGTTTTGGAAGGAGTTGCGATCGGTAGGCAAATGTCCCAATGAGAGATATCGGTCCATGCTACAGTGCATATGCCCAGTGAGATTCGAGGTTTCTCGGTATTCAGCTGTATGCAAGATACCCTACATCGCTGCCACGCTGGTGCACAATACCGCATGAAATATTGGAAAACTCAAGCAAATACCACATCAATCTGTTGTGTTCAAGACCTCATCGACTCTAGCTGAAAGATTCTCCATAGCTCAGAGCTCGAGACGTAATTTCGTCCGTCGCAATTGGCCTGGTTCAGCATGGGCATGTAATAGCAGGTGCGGGTCATTCCATGGCCAATATGCTGACCAATGAGTACACACCAGCCTAAAGGATTACCGGACAGCTCAGTAGTCGTTGTGATGTCAGTGAAGTGTGATTCCGCCCTTGTTTAGCATCTCCCCGATCTCTTCATTAGCAGGCCGTTGCAGCTGAACTTCATTGTCGGACAAGTCCGCTGGGCACCGCCTACCTCAAGACTTAAACTTTACAGCTTACCGCGCTTGTCACTTCAACATTCAAATCATTGCCTTTAGGAACTTGTCTCAATATATGTCTACTTCTCTCACCAATACCAGTGACATCCAATATCAGCTTTCCGGATTGTGAACTTGTTATCCCTCGTGCGCATTGTGAGCGAAGTAACAGAGGCTCAACAAACCAAATGCTTTCACTATTCTATTCTTAAAAGAGCGACACCAAGCTAAGTAATTCAGCTTAGAAGTATTTCTTTCCAAATTGGCCCCGGTTCAAGAGATTCTTCCATGGCTGCTTGGAAGATCTGCGCGATGCCAACCCTCTCGGCCACCCCACCATCCCAACGAATCCACAACGCCCAGAACAAACAACCATCTTCATAATCATTGGAATGTACTTTAGTTGCTGAATTCAGGCGCATGTGTTCCTGAATGCTCGCCAAGGCTTGTTGTTCGCTCCCGTCACAAGGTTTCCAACACTTAGATAATAGGATCAGCTCGATCGGCTCCGATTCCTCGACGTAATTATCAGCCGAAGCTGTGTTCTTGTACACGCAGCCGCTGTAGTTGTCATTGCGATCGAAAATGTCGAGCACTAAAGATTTCATCTTTGTCGTTTCTTGACTCTTGGAGACAATGGCTTTGAAGTATGCTGTGGCAGTCCAAAACTGCAGAAGTGGGTAGGAATATTGAGTAACGTCAATGGTGTCACCCCGCTGCGAGGGCTTGGTAGTTCCAATATTGCCAGAGAGCCGGCTTGCTGCTCTCTGAGATCTGAATGGTTGTCTCTTGCGATAACCGATGTCATCATCCGTTGCGACTAGGAAGCCAGAATTTTGGCTGATGTCCCAGACAGGCGAGACCTGCTTGGTGGAAGGCTCGTATTTGTACCAAATGATCCAAGTTTGGTTTGAGAGCCAATCATTCTTCTTCTTCGCCGAGGTTTCGTGAAAAGGAACGACTCCTTCGAAGAATATCTGCTCATACCACCCGGCCCATGAGTAGCTAGGAAAGCCATGTCGGCGCTCTGCAGTGTTCATTGTATGAAATATCAAGTACAAATCGAGAGCTGCAACTGGCATGCCTTGGAAAAAGCTGCATTTGCATCGGATGGACAACGTGCGGCAAATACCTTCCATGGCATTGAGAATGTCCGAGGCGTATGTCAACTGGCGGTCTGAATAATAGAACAGAATCGTCGTAAGCGCATCGTGAGTGTCGGTTTCGATTTCCGGCCAGTAGCTTTGTAGCAGAGCCAGCAAGCTTTCATCACTTGAGATGCCCAAATATCGTACTCCTGCATCTTCTTCGTTCCAGGAGCTTGAGCGGCAGAGATAGTATGCCTGATTGTTGGCAAAGATAATCTTGCGATGAGAAAGAAAATACTCCTGAAATCTGTGATAGCCAGAAGGTCAATACTCTGTGCTAGACACGCGTAGAAGCTTCTGCACATCTGACTCACGTCCATGCCCGTCTGGTATACTGAGTTTGGTTCATGTGTACTTCCATCCCTTGTTCTAAAATCAATCTGATTCCTGGACGAATTTCGCTGGTATGTTGTTGCCGTCGAGGTACATCCCCCACACCAGGAAGACCAGCGTTTGCGTCATCACCGCCCGCCGCGATAATCGTACAGAAAGCCTGTCCAAACACAACATCCATGTGCTTGATGCCGGGTATCTTGTCATTGTCATCATCTTGGATCAGACATAACGTATCTACCCAGAGATACCTCTCCCCAATGGCTTCAGTGAACGATATTGCGTCTCTGATGGTCAGAGGAACGTGTTCCCAAACTCTGCTGAGCCCTTTCGGCTTCATCAGATCCCTCATGTTACCCTTCAGCAAGCGATATGTCCCCACTTGGCCCCAAACGTAGCTGAGCGCGATGTATCTGGCGTTTCTTGGTATTATGGTAATGCATTTGTGGAATACGTCGATGACACGAAAGTTTAGTATCTCATCATCCGGGGTGTACTGTAAAAGCGAACAGCTTGAGTGACGGTCTGAACAAACGCTCAGCCATTGACGAATACGAGAGATATCGATGCCGTTGTTGTCGATAAGTCTGGTATTTTTCTCGTCAAAGAATGCAATTTGAGATCCCACGGGAAATCTCACGCTATGAAAGCGGTAGAAGCCGGGATATTTCCAATAGATCTCGACATTGGCGGTATCTAACAGACGATCACTCGTCGAGAGTCCCTGAAATATTAGCTGACAAAAAGGGCAGTGCTTTCTGTCTCGCACATCTGACACATTACCGACCAGCAAGGAAAACCGTTGACTCTCTCCTTTACCGTTCTCATGAAGCTGGCGAAACGGTATGGTGGTACATGTGTCGCAGAGCCTACTCTCAATTATCGATTGCATCTTGGTCGAAATTGCATGTTGTTCGAAGAAATGCTGCAAGTCGTATGATCGGGTCTGGCTGCCCTCATGTGTATACCCAAATGCCTCGCATTCGAAGTGCGGGGAACAAAGTTCGTTGAGCTTACGTGCAGAGTGCATAATGGGTCCGAACTGTGTAGGCTTTCATGCTCTCGATCTTGGGTCCACAGATTGTAATGCTTCATGGCCTACCGGTGTTGGCCATCTGCATCTACGCACATACGGTCGTCCCCATATATCCTCCTGCCTTCCATAGGACATAATCTTACCACCCATTTCAATGCCAGGATCTTAATATTCAGTAAACACTCGATGTTTTTCTAAATTATTGCTCATGAGACTTTAGTTAGCCAGCGGTTGGAAATGGACCCAGTGAACATTCATTGGTGGTCACCGGCCTTGGCATGAGGCAGGCTGAGGGCAAAAGGGTGGGGATGAGCGCAGGACGAAACTCCAAGGCCGACAAAAAGTGATTAGCTTTATGCAGTGAGACTTGGAATCTTGGAAACCGAGTCCCGATCCCGGAGGCGTATTGTGTTGCTAATTCCACCAGGCAAACAGTGCGCGAGTTTGAACGGTTGAACGAACAGAATGTCCGACAACATATGACGAGACAAGCCAACGTGCTGATGCATATGATAAATTTCGAAAGACCTTGGCCATTAGACGACGTAGAACACATCTCTTTCACCAGACTTTGGGCTCGAGGCTCACAGTACTCCAGCCGCTGCAAGACATTCATCTTAGACAAGTCGCACATGCACTAGCAAAACAAACTATTAACATCTAAATCGTATCATATGTTCATGATCTCATCATACACTCAAAAGATTACACTATAGACAAGTTCATGTCACTTCTCCCACATCCACCTTCACCCTCAACCTCACTCAATCCCTCTCCCTCTCCCGCCCCCTCGGCCCACCCCCCAACCCAAGCCCATCCTGCACACTCGCCCTCCTCAAAAACCTCATCCCGTCCGCCGGACTCATCATCCTCGGCCCCGGACTCGGACTCCCTCCCCCCACACTCCCGCTCCTCTCACTCCCAACCAACCCCATCGCCCCTCCCGCTCCCCCGCCGCCCAAATCCCCCAGCACCCCCGCCGGCATGTTCAGACTCGGGATGCTCGCCTCCGGCACCGCCTCCAGCGTCGTCGGCCGCATCGCCCCGGGCGTCGTCATCGCCTGCGGCGGGCCTCGCTCCAGCGTCTCCCGGTAGAACGCCTCCAGCCCCTTCTCGTCCTTGCAGAACCGCTCCACCTCGAGCAGCAGCGCAATCGGGTCCACGGCCGTCGGCGGAGCCGGCGGCGCTGCCTCCTTCACGGCGCCTCCTCTCAAGGCAGGCGACCCGCCCGCGTAGAACACCGGCTTGACCATCGGCGAGCTGATCGGCGTCGGCTCCGGGATCCCAAACGGCGTGTAGCTCCCCACGGGTATAATCCGCCCCGCCCTCTCCACGACATTATTCCCCGCTCCCCCGGCCGCGCTCGCCTCCCGCATATCTTTCAGCTCCTTCTCCCGCGCCGCCGACGCGCGGTTGCTAAAGAGCCGATTCGCCAGCACCAAAAAGTCCCCCTCGTCCGTGATCTCCGCCAGCAGCACGCCCGACCTGTGGATATACTGCGAGTACTTGAACTCCGGCCGGCCCCAGCTGTAGCTCACCTCCACATCCCTAGGAAAATCCGCCGCGGCCTCCATGTCCAGCACGAAATCCAGCCGGCGCATCAGCGCCTTCTGGTAAAAGTGCTTCCCGGGCGCCGTCTGCGGCGCGAACGACCCGGGTTCGTAGTACGTCACGGGCTGCTGCGCCGGCGGCGGCGCCGCGAGCTTGATCACGTACGGCCGCCGGAACGGATTGACCTCCGTGATGGAGCACGCCTCCTTGATGGGCACCTCGACGAGCCTCAACCCGTGCGTCGCCGCCTCGCGCGCCCAGCCCTCGACCACGTCCTCGATCAGCTTCGCCGTGACATTCATCCAGTCGATGCGGATGTGGTAGCAGTTATCCGGGTTGTGCAGTCTGTCGTAGTGCAGGTCGATGCGCTCCGGGCGGTACGAGCGCTTGCGGTGGTCGACGTCGTATTTGATGACCTTGCTGAGCACCACCTTTGGCATCTTCTTGTTGTTGAGCATGATGGACGCCGTTGGCGTGGTGGACCCGGAGTTGGGCGAGTTTTCCTCGTTGATGGACATGGGCCGGGAGATGCGCGGCGAGTCGCGCGGCATCGTTTCTGACATGGGCGTCGACGGGACCGAGAGGTCTTTGCGGCGGGAGTTGAACCACCCGGGCTGCGGCTTGGCGTACTCGCTAGCGATAGAGTAGAAATACTGTCCGTCTCTGAAGGGATGCCGGCGCTCAACGTGCTCAAACAGACCCCCGCGGTCCTTCTTGTCGTCGGACCGTTCGTACGTTTCCACCATGAGCATCTTGCCCAGCTGCTCCGCCTCCTCGCGGCTGTCCAGGTCTTCAAAATTGTCCATGAGCCATGTCGTCATGTCAGAGCCGATGAAGCAGTTGTAGTGTAGTCGTAGATGCCACCGTCGATTCTGCAGCTTCACGCCGCCGCTCTCGACGGGTTGCTGGATCGCTTCGGCCAATGCAGCAAGATTCAACCCAGACTTGCGGAACCGCTCCTTGGACGAAATGAGCTGGCCTCTCCGGTTGCCGTCCATGCCCTCGACCAGCGGAAGGTTGTCCAGCTCCGCCGCAATCACGACGGACGGGTCCTCCGTCTTGTACACGATATCCAGCGGATTCGGGTCCCGTCGCGAGTTCACAGTCTGGTACCGCCTCTCGGAAGGCGGGAGATACCGGTGCTTCTGCCACGACAGCGACAGCCTCCTGATTCCTTCCAACCGCACCTCCTCCGCGTTGTCACCGGCCTGGTTCCTGGGCACGGCAGAGTACCGAGACACCATCGGGATCAACACGAATCTCGCCCTCCAGAACCTCAGATTCTCCGTCATCTCGTCGTGGTGCCCCGCCAGGTAGGAATCGATGTAGTTCCAGTTCCTCTCCGGCTTCGGCGTCGAGATGTCAACCTCCTGCGTCTGGTACCCGGTATCCATCAACGTCCGGATCGCAGGTCTATATAGCGGCCCACCGGTCGCGTTCCCGCCAATCGTCGACGCCGCCGGTTTGCGAATGTAGATATTCACCTCCACCTCGGTCCCGTTGACGCAGGAAAGCTGGTGAATCACGTTACCCACGCTCATGAATATGCTTGTCCCATCCTCCATCGCTTGGTCCCGCGAGAAAATGTCCGCGATCCGCAGTAACCTCTGCCCGAAAGCCTTGGCCACCGATGGCCCGATGACGACCTGGAACCCCTGCGAGAACCTTAGGCTGATGAGCTCGCGCAGAAACTCCTCCCGCGACTTGGGCTCCTCGCTGAGCTCGTCGTCCGCGTTCTGCGCAATCACGTACGGCTGCCGCTGGTACTCGGTGTCGAACTGCGTCTTGCTCGGGAAGTACTCCGTCGTGAGCGGCACCGCGGCGGGACAGCACAGCGCCTTCCACTTCATCACCTTCATCTCCGACGTCCGCGGGAACACGTGCTGCCACCGGCTGTACAGCACCGTGTCGTCGACCTTGTTGCGGTCCGGGTTCGATGGGTTCAGCACCGTCAGCCACGGCGAAATGGCCGTGGTGGGCGACAACGTAGACGGCAGCTCCGGCATCGCCCCGGCTCTGAGCTTGCTATTAAACATCTTCTGGTTGTCGTCCTCCGCCCTGAAAACGTTCGAATGCCGCTGATCGCGATCCTCGAGGAAGATCTCCTTTCTCGCCAGCGACGGCGGCAGGACAGACCCGTACTTGTGCTGCTGGGCCACCGAGCTCTGACTCCGCCCGGAAGACTTCATATTGATGGGGATGCTCGGCGTGCTCGGCAGATCCTTCAACGTGTCCCTCGAGTCAGACCGGAAGAGCCCCGGCGTCATCGACAAGGCGGGTTTGATGACCTGCGGCGACGACGGCCGCGGCATGGTGGACATGACGAGCGGCGTCGTCGGGCTCGTGACGCTCTGCTCCGTCAACGCGCCCACCGTCTCGAAGCTCGCCTCCGCGGCCACGACCTTCGGCGCCGCCACGCCGAAACCGCGAAGACCCAGGCTGATCTGCCGCATGAACTTGGGCGCCTTCGACGGCGTGTTCGCGCCTGACGTCTTGCCTGCGGTACTGCCCGAATCCGGCGTTGACGAGTTCGTCGAAGACGTAGTTGTCGCCGCTGCCGCAGCAGTTGGAGGATGAGCCGCCGCCCTCCTCGCAGCAGCCACAATCTCCGCCTTCTCGCTGTCTCCAATGTTCACGCTCAGCTTCCTCCCCGCAGCGACCGCCGCGAGGCTCTGGTTCGGCACAATCTTCTTCTCCGGCAGACTCGTCCCGAAGAGCCCCGCGTCCTCCATCAGCTGCCTCCGCGTCGTCTCCTCCAAGTCCCTCGACGCTCGGCTGTGCGCCGGCCGCCTGCTCCTCGGCAGCTTCGCCCTCGTCTCGTCGTACTCCTGCAGCTGCTTCCACAGGCTCTTCTCCCCGGGCCGCACGAGCCTGTCCGGGACGAACTTCTGGAACCCGTACACGTGGTCGACCAGCCCGTCGGGATGTCTCTTCGGCGGGATCATAGCAATCTCCTCCGCCCCGACCAGCCTCGCCTTCTGCGACGTCTTGGCCTCCGTCGTCGCCACGGGGAACAGCGGATCCGCCTGCAGCGGCGTTGTCTCGATCTCGTTCGTCTCGAGCACGCTCCTCATCTGCAGGTCGTACATGCGCGCGCGGATCGCAAAGTCCTCGCTCACCGCGTTCCGCCCCTGCTCCTCCTCCTCCTCCTCCTCCTTGGACACGCTCAGCGCGATGCCCTGGTACGACAGCGCCTCCTCGCTCGTGCCTGTCCAGTACGAGACGTGCAACCACTGCGGGAGCGCGTACGACCACTCGTCCTGCGGGTTCGCTATCCTCTCGATCCGGTGCGCGAGCTCAAGGCCCTTGGTCGGCGACAGGCTCTCCGAGAGCGACTGGTAGCTGCCGATGACGGGCGTCGCCTGCTGCTTCGGCGTGCTCTCCCGGCTGCGCACGCTCCTCGTGCGCGACAAGCCGTGCGAGTCTCCCGCCGTCTGCGGGTTCCGGTACCGGAACAGCGGCACCGAGTGCAGCGGCATCTTCGGCACGCAGATGAGGTCGATGCCGATCCCGTTGCCGACGAGCGCCTCCGTCGTCCTCCGTAAGCTCTCGTACTCGACTTCGAAAACGCCCGGCCCGGGACTGATGACCACGATCGAGATGCCCGTCCGCATGAGATCGCGGTCGACGTAGTCATGCGAAAACTGGCTGCTCGCGAGATTGATCGCCTCCAGGAAATTCCCGTACATGGCCAGACTGCTCTCGGCCTTGACGCGGTTACTCGCGACGCTCCTCCCTTCCTCCGCCAGCGGCACAAACGCGCTCCCCGCCATCTGGTGGTGTAGACTAATATCCCGCCGGAAGAAGTTGAACTCCCGCTTCAGCTGGTACAGAATCGTTGTCCACTCCCCGCTCGCCATCTCGCTCACCACAACCCGGTAAAAGTCCTTGTACGGCCTCTTCTCCCCCGAGATCTGCGTGCCTGTGTAGTAATCCCCGTGCACCGTCCCCGCCAGCTCCGTCGTCAGGCCCGTGTCGTACTCCACCCTCGCAAACAGCACAATGCTCACCAGGTGCTTCGCTTTGAGCTTCGCCCACTTCTTGAACAGCGCGGGCAGGAACCCGTTCACCACCTTGTTGAACAAAATCTCCCCGCTGCCCTCGCTGTCAAAGTCCCACATCTCCCGCGCCATCTGTATGAACAGCACGTACCGCGCCGACTCGCTCCTAAAGATCGGCCGCGTGTCCCGCGTGAAGAAGGCCGAGTGCGTCTTGCGCCCGTCCACGTACACCGCCGTCACCTGCGCCTTGATCGTGCCCATGAACAGGATGCTCTGCCCCTTGTACACCGTCCGCTCCGTCAGCTCCCCGATCGCCAGCCGCCACATGTCCGACCGCGAGAGGTACTGGTCCTTGAAGCTCAGCTCCACGTGCGACGCCGCCGTCGCGGGGCTGTCCGCGTCCACCGGCGTGAGCAGCACCTGCGTGCCCTTCTTCATCCCGAACGCGTCCGCAATGTGCTTCACGACGTAAATGTCCACGTTCGGCAGCCGGCTCTTGAGCTCCTTGGACATCTCCTTGGCGAAGAAGAAGTACTTCTTCCCCAGCGCCGCCGCCGCCGTGCTGCCGTCTGATGTCTGCGCAGCCCCGTCGCCCTGACCGGCCCCCGAGCTCGCAGAGCCGCCCCTCGCGCCAGCGGAAGCATGGTCCTTCACAGACGTCTTGCCGTCCTCTGTCCGGATCACGGTGATCGCGACGAGGCTACCGGGCCTGACCTCCCCCTTGACGAGCTCGGGGCTCAAAAGGACCTCGTCGCGCGAGTAACCCTCGTTCACGCCGACGACGCAGCGGCGCTCGAGGCGGCGGTGCTTGACGGAGCTGCTCGAGTTGTCGCCGCGGACCGTGGAGGCGCTCGACACGGTGTCCGGGGAGCGGGGGGACTCGACGGAGGAGGCGGCGGACGCGGTTGCGGGGGGTTCGAGGGAGGTCCTGCTGAACTGGCGCAGGTGCGAGGGCCAGTTTGGCGTCTTGCGCATCGAGGCGCCGCTGCGCAGGGGCGGGGGAGGCATCGCGGGTGTCCAACTCTAGAAATTTTGCGACGGAGCGCTTTCACTCGTCGTGTTAGGTGAGGTATAGGTTCGGTTTCGCAGCCTACTTCTTGCGTTGTCTTCTGTCGGCTCGCGGTCACGGGGGCCCTGTTGTGTGGTTTCGCAGTGGCATTTCGTTCTCTCGAATCGACGGTCTTCTTGCAGTCTTTGTCGTGTCGTTTTGTAGAGCTGCTATGAGTGTGGCCGTGCTTATCAGTCGCGCAGGCGAGCTGTAATTGTAGTGGTGTGCATCATGCTGGGGAGCTGTCGATTGCGACGGCAGAATTGTGGGTGAGCTCGAAGGGTGGGATACACCGCCTGCTTCTTTGGTGACTTCCCCAGAATTTTGACGTTTGCAGGACCCGCTGTGTCTCGGTCTGTCTTACCGGCGACCGAGATGAGACTTGCGATGCAACTTCGTGTACAATTCATTTAGAATTATGTTTGTTAGCTGAGGGTCATTTGCACCAGTCACATATCTGAGTAAACATCGAGTGCCAGGAAGGTTTCTTATTACTTCGCCTTTGCTCCCAGCAGCTAGCTACCTACAAATAGTTGACAACCCAGATACGCCGTCTCCCCCGTTTCCCCCCTCCTAGGTGAAAATAGCGACTCAAAATAAAAGGGCGCTCGCTGTCCTTCTATGCCGTGCCATTCCAAAACGCCAAATATCAGGCTCGCCAGCCCGCATGTAAACCCGTCCCATGCCAGACAAATAGCTGGTGCTGCAAAGCAAACACCGCACGAGCGCGCTCACAGAAAGCAAAGAAGTGTAGATTTTCTTGTGCTTCGGGGTATCAATTCGATGTATCTGGTCTCTCTCACACACATTCTCTCGCTCTCTTCTGACCAAGGAAAAATTGGGTTTGGTGGTGGTACATTGTAATTGCAGAAGCATTTCTGCATGCTGACTTGTCATTACGTCGTAAAGCTCACGGGCTAAACGCCTTGCCCGTGATTTTGTTGTGTTTATTCGCTGGAGTCAACAGCGTCGAGCCACACGCGAACGGCCTCGCGGAGCGCGCTTTCTCGGTCTCGGTCGGTGTGGCTGTTGGTGTCTCCGTTCTCGTGGTCCCGCTCCTCGATGACATCACGGATGATCTCGTCCAAGGCCGACAGTACCACTGTCTTACATTGATCGCGCGGCACTTCTTGAGCCGGCACCGGAATGCGTGTGGTATGGTGCGAGTCGACCGACGCCGAAGCCTCGCTATTGCTTCGGTCTCGCCGCTTGCTGGTTGATCGAGAAGAGTTCGATGAGCTCTGCTTGCTGACCTCACTGCTCTGAGCAATGACCCTTTCAACCGCTTCGATCAAGACTTCGTCCAAGCTCGCAATGGGCTCCTCAATGAATTCGTCATCCAATTGTGTCTCGTATGGGAGAACAGAAGGCGTCATGGGTGCCGCGCTGTACGAGCTCGAGCCAGCAGAGCCGAGAGGGGCCGCCCGATCCAAGAATGGCTTTGGTCGGATAAGGCGGCGATAGCGGATGCGCATGATTGTGTGTCTTGTTGTGTCCGCAATGAGGGCGCTGCTTACGTCAACCCATCGATCTGCGGGCTGCTCCATGGAGTAGAAGGGCTGTGTGATGAAAGGGGTAGGCTCAGCTCTCATAGACTTTCGGATGTCGTCCATCAGGCTGTCTTGAGGAGGCACGGCTTGAAGGATCATATCCTCATGATATCGCTGGAGAAAACCGGCGACATTCATGGGCGAATCGCCGTCGATGGTGATTCTCGAGAACTGCTCGAAGCCTTCCAGCCCGCTGCCAATTCCCGGAGTGGAGAGATATCCGCTACTGGAGGGCGAACTGACGGCCGTCTCGAAAGATGTGATGTAGTCGGGAAACGGAATGTCAACATCTATAACCCCGTCTTCGGCATTGATCGAGGTTTTGACGGGAGACTGAAAGTCACCATTGGGGTCTGGAATTCTCTCAGGGAAAGTGATCTTCTCGGGCGCGTCGTCTATGGCTTGATCGTCGAAGCCCCGTGGCGTGTTGGGGCCGTTGCCATTGCCCTCGGTGTTCTGGGCGCGTTCTTCCGTCCTTCGATAACCTTCGGTTCTAATTTCTCGGACCATCTCGGCGAGCTTGTCTCGGCGGCCATGAATTGATTTCGTAGGGGAGGTTGGCCCGCTGCTGTAGGGGTGGCTAGGCGTTGTTAGGCCGGTAGAGTCCCTCCGCTTCCCATTCCAGAGAGTGCTGATCACACTGCCCCACTTCGAACCTGACATGCGGGAGTCGGTGCTCGCGGAGCTGACATGACCGGAACTTTCGCCTCGTTTTAGCGTCCGCTTGAGGTCGTCCGCAGCCACGCTGCTGCTGCTTCCTGGTCGCAAACTTCGCCGGTTCTCGAACCTTTGGGCGGTCGTGAAGTGTGGAATGGTAGTCTCTGGCGTGATGGTCGTGGTTGTGGCAGCGCTACTCTTCCTGCTGACCTGATCATTGCCAGGGATGGGCAAGTTCGATCGAATTGGGGTCGCATCCGAGACACGTCTTTCATGGCGACTTTCCATGCTGAGATGTGCCAACTGCGGAGGAACACCAGACGCCCGCGTGCTTTGACTGACAGCGCGGGAGTGTGACGTTCTCCTTGGACCGGTTCGTCGGTTGATCTTGCGACGCAAAGACTCTTCTCGAAGAATTGGGATGATGAGCGAAGGGGGTGACTGGGAAAAGGCACCGAAGGACGTGGACGTGCTCGGTCGATGCGTTCGCGACGATGAGATGTGCTGGTGCGATGGCAGGAAAGCTGAGAGGAGAAAGATCAAACGCCGCGCGAGCATCTTGTCTTGGGCGATAATGACTGTTCGTGCCGGCAGAGAAAGGTCTTCTTCACCCTTTGCCTTCTGCTGCTGATGGTGCTTTCTGCGATACCATGCCGGGCTCATCGCGTTCAACCAGTCGGTATGCGTGGCGAGGAAGCCAGTGAGGAGGTTGAAGAAGAAGAAGCCATGCTCTTTCTCCCCTGCCTTTCTCGCCATCCATCTGGCCTCGTCTCTCCAAATGCCCCACCTTCCCTGTGCGGTGATGACACGCTGAGCTCGTAAGCCTGTTACAACCCGCACTCTTGCCAAACTCGCTTCCTGCAAAATGGTGTCTTCGTGTTGCAGGCAGTTCGGTTGCAGCGCAATCACCTTTGCATTCGTTTTGGGGGGCTTGATGAAGTGAGGCTCGTCCCGCCTGCCACCCATGGACTGAGCTCGACCAACGTACGACGAGAAGGACGGAGGGTAAGGGTCAGGTGAAGCAATGTCTGCTTGCTTCAAGAGTGTGCCGAGCGTAGTAGCCACAACTCCCTGAAGATGCGTCAAAGTTCGCATAATGATATCCCAGTGCTGAGTTATGGTGTCCATCCTGTCGTCGACATCGGTTGAGCAGGACGAGTCCAGAGAGTCAAGAGGAAACCCTGATCCTGACATGGTCCAGCCAGACCGACGCGCAGAGCTCATAGATGACGGGAATGACGACTCTTGGTCAGTGTAGGAGCTGGCCCGGAATGTCGATCTGATGGTGGAAGGAGGGATTGGCTGAGCGGACGTCGGGGGCAGCTGAATCACCAGCACGACCGCATACATGGGTGTGCGTTTCTGCTTGGGCTGCGGTTTCTTCTTTTTTGGTGGGTTGTTGTCGTCTGCAGACTGTGGAAAGGGGAAACCTGTGTTCTGGTCGGAGAACCGGCTCAAAGGAGTGTCACTCTGCGCATCGGCATCGTCGTTGGGCAGCAAGACTGGGAAAAGTCGAGTGATGAGGATTTTCCTTCTCTCAGGAAGAGGCCGCGAGTTTGGTGCCGAGGATGTGAATGACTGAGTGGGCTGCATGGGCGAGACACTGTCCGATGTGTATGACTGGGCCAGTCTGCTAGAGCGCATGCTGGAACGGCCAATGGAGCCACGACCATCGCCCATGTATGAGCCCCCATACTCGGGGCGACTGTCAGTGGGAACGATATGAACTTTTGTGGAAGTGCCTTTATAAGCCATCAATTCTGAATTTCCAAAGACGGATCCGGCAAAAGCGTGAATCTCGTCGGTGTACTCGCGTCGTGCGCGCTGGAGGTCTGTCTCAGCCTGAGATTGAGTTCGACCTTGCATTGAGGCCCTTCGATCAAAAGCACCTTGGCGGGGCTGAGGACTGTCTGGCTGGATGACCAGAGGGCGCGATGTCTGATTTAAACTGCTTTTCCTGGGCGATGTTGGATTTCTTTGAGAATCATGAACAGTGCCGATGCCTGATACGGGCCTTTCCCTCGTTGCTGGCGGCTTGGGTGGGCCCGGGTGGCTGTCGAACAGAAGCTGGGCCGGGAACGAGGCCACGGCATCCTGCATGATGAGAAGGCGAACATGACGGGTGTCTAGGTCGATGTCTCCGTCGTAGTCGAAGGCACTTGCGATGGATGCCAGCGGGAGGGCGGAGGCCATGGAAAGTGGGAAGACCTGGTCATTTCGATGTTGATATAATGCCTCGGTGTCGGGGAACAGGAGGTTTCTTGTGTGGATGTCCTCCTGCATAGACTCGAGGGATTGTGGAGATTCTTTGTAAGTATTGTTATTCGTTTGGGATGGGTCAGGAGCGTTTGCCGGGCTCCCGGTGCCCAAATTGAAGAGCTTCCCCAGCATCTTGAAGAAGACGGCTGGTAAAACGATGATGAGAAGGCTCTAGTTGCTCAAAGGTTTGGGGGAAGGGCCATTTTCTCAGCACGGCACGCAGTGGTAATTCAGTTGGAAAAACATTGCTTCTGGCAGAAATTCCATGTGATTGACGGTGAGCAATGTGAGAGACCGTGATGGTGCGGCTCAGGGTCGAGGCGGCGGCATGTGGTGGGTAGAGGCGGGCTGAGAGCAACAGAGTTGAGGGGTGCACGGTGTTGGAGAGGGCCAGCCGGGGTCTGAAGCTTAATGGTAATGAGTCGTCGGAAGGTGGTCGGAGGCTGGCAAATCGGGTCTTGTCGTCGTGTCGGGTTGTGGATGATGAGACGGTTTGCAAGCTCTCTCTTTTTGAGTGTTTATGAGGCGCACGCAAGATAACTTGTCGTGGGTTGCAGTCTCCAGATCGAAAAGCCGGGATGGGTGCAGTTCAAGGTCGCGCGAGAAGAAAAGGCTGGGATTCGCAATGGTGGGCGTGGGCGCGAGCGCGTCTTTGAGGTGGATGAGGAGCGGGGTGATCAAAGGAATGTTGGTGTAAGGGAGCAACGGGCGACGCAACGAGGCTATCGAAATCGGGAGGTCGGAAGGGTTGACGACGGGTGATGAAGGGAGGAGTTTGGTGGTGAGAGAGATGGATGTGACGCAGGCAAATGGGAACCAGATGCTCGGGACAAACGCGGCGAATGGCAGTGGCGGATCAAGAGGGGCCGGGGTGGTGGGTTGAGTGCTCGGTATTTGCTCGCATTCGTCGTGCCGACTGCAGGTTGTCGAGTCGAGTTCCCACGTCGAGTACTCTCAATCTCGGCCAGGACGGTCCGATAAAGGTAGGCGAAAAGCAGCGGAGGCGACAAAAGACGGGGAAAGGCGGGCGTCTGCGGGGAGAGTAGGATTGCAGACGGCAGAGATGGTGTCGAAGTTGAGGAAAGGGTGGTCGAGAGACGGGAAGAAGGGCGATGATATTTGGTGCGGTGCGGTGCGGTGCGGCGGCGGACTAGGCTCGGCGGTGGAAAGGTCGAGACAGACAGACAGCAGTCGGGGTGTCGGTATGAAGTAATGCGATGGATATGTTGTTTGGGAGGAGCGTCGGAGCTGGTGGTGGGCGTGTCGCTATGTACCTTGCCCTGCGCAGTATTCGTACCAAGTAAGGGTGTGGTGTCGAGGAGTCAAGAGTCAAGACGGGTAGACCTGGTCAACAGGCAGAAGAAACGAAGGCGAAGCTGGGTTCTGGAAGGGAGTGATGGTTGGTGGTGGAGGAGGTGGTGGTGGTCGGGGCGAGCGTTGCAGTGTCAGGGCAAAGGCTTAGGCTCTGGCTCAGGCTCAGACTTTTGGGCAGCTCGGGGCGAGGGTGGTGGCAGCAGAGCGAGGGATTGACATGGACATGGCCCGGAAGGGGGTGTGTGCGGGTGTGGCCAGTCAACCGTCAACGGCGAGTGCTGCGTATCCGGACATTGTGGTGTTTCTGGTGCGTGGTGTCTCGATGTTGGTGGTTTGGGTGAGTGATGGCCGAGGGAAGGGAAGGTATGGAGGGGGAAAGAGAGCAAGAGAGAAAGAGACAGTAGGCGATGGAGACCATGCTTAGCGGACATTGGACACCAGTGGAGGGCGACGCGGAAGTGCCGCAATCGTCAGTGGTCCGCTTGGTGGGAGGAGGTACGTACCACCATCACTAAGTGATGTGGATACACTGTAGGTAAGTAAGGCCCGGTGGATTACATGCACCTGCCTTACCTTACCTTACCTACCTACCTCAAGTAAGGTTCTATGTACCTTAGGTATTCGTACCTATGTGAGGCAAGTGCAAGTATCCGTACCTGTCTTTACCTACGTTCCTACCAACTTCAGAATTTCATTTTGTTTTTCATATTCGCAGCGAGGAGGGATGTAGATTCGCCTGGAAAGATGAATGCGATCTCTGTCAGGCTTGGTCAGCAATCATCCTTAAACACACGACGGAAACTCAGCATCGAACGGCGCAACGGGAGCGGCAGTGGCAACGGCAACGGCGACGGCACGGCCAAGGCGATGAACCAACGGCAGCCACCTCAACACCTCACATCACCCGTTACTGCTTCAGGCAGTGAGCTACCCCTCCAAGACTGCAACTTGCAAGACTGAGATGGCCTGCAGTGCCAAAGTGCGTCTTGGAGGCAACGAGACGGGGACACAAAATGCGGTGAGGACGGCCCCGGTCGTCTGTTGCGCATCTCATGCATCTTTAGCGCGCTGCGTGTGCCGTGCCTGTCGTCTGTCGTCTGCCCCTCCAAAACTGGGCACCTGCCTTTGTTACATTACCTTACCTTACTTAAGCTAAGCTATGTATGTACCTCAGCAAGTACTTCGTTCTTTACTTATCCGTACAATGAGAAATAACGAGAAAATAGGACCACAATTCCCATCGACAAAAAACGTGCCTCGGACTGGGGTAGACCTGGCACCAAACACGACTTGTCAAGTCCCTTAGGTAACACGGAAACAAGACTCCTCTCGCGCTTGACCCCAATCGACTACAGCTCCCGTCAACTCTCCAGCTCACTGGGCAACGGCAGCGGAAAATGCGCGTGGTCACTGTGGTGTGCCCCATTCCTTAGGTACAAGTTCCCCATTCCACAGGCCCCTTTAGTCCGTAAGAGGACGTGACCTGCCCGAGGATTGGACCCTGAATTCGAGGCGACAGAACTCTAACTGCTTCCTGACAGCACCTGCCGCATGCATTAACTCGACACTAGGTTGACATTCCATTTCCACCTTTACCGCACTTTCCTTCGACTTTATTATCGCAACTTCAACAATTACTACCTACGCACCTATGGGCCATCAATAACCGCGAGGACTTCACAATCACAATGGGTCCTCTCACGTGGTCAATCAGTCAAGGCAAGGCAAGGTTCGCATCGACCATCCCCGGACCTCAACACCATCGCCTCAGCTTCATCCACCGTGGACCCTCCCAGCCGTCCAATCCCGTGTCGTCTAATTACATCTCAAGGACCAGACCCTGCGCTTCTGTCTTTCTCCGTCTCTGCTCCGTCTCCCAGCTCCGATGCTGTCTCTGAGGCTTCCTTCTTCAACCTTCCAGTGTACCATCCGCCAGTCCGACCTGGTGCCTCGTCAGCCCTGTCGACGCGCCTGATGCTACCGCCAGCTCCTGCGGACCCTGGTCGCTCATCTCAGGGCCGAAGCCATCGTCCTCTCCTCCCTCAATGTCACACTTTACGTAGGGCACCAACGACTGCGGCAATCATTCTCGTCGGGCCTCTTTCACCACCTTCGCCATGCCCTGCTGCTGCGCCCATGTCTTTATTGCGATTTACTGCCCCTGGCGGATGGAAGAAAGTCCACGGTGCTCGTTTGCGGTAAAGTAGACGATTCTATTCCTGGACCGCCCGCAGAAACGTTCGTCACCCGCGTCTGGTCTCACGGCACATTGCGCACAGCACTCGTCAGCGTCTCATCGTCGGAGCCGACCCAACGGAGCATGCTCCATCTTCCATGTCTGCGCCCACGCCTCTCCGATCAACACGCGCCAATCCTCTGTCTCTGATGGCTGATTCCCAGGCATACCCCTGCGGCTCTCACTGCACATCCAGCGCCCCCAATTATTACATCAGTCGCTGACAAAGGGTCCTGCCCTCGACTAATGATCGTCCGGCCCTCGAGACTCGAGAGACATGAAGAGATGAGGGGCAGCGATGCCAGACTCCAGTCGACGTTGAGCGCCCACAAATCGCTGCTGCGAGTGACCTTCCCTCCTGCTGCTGGTCATCGACGTGGGTGGCGCGGCAGCGAATACCTGCCGTACCTAGGGCCACCACCACGTCTGGATATGGAATCCATGCCCGTCACTGTGGCTGGATTCGGGGCGGTGGAGAGTGCCCGCACATTGCTCCGGCCATGACACTCTCGAGCGTCGCACTCCAATATCCCGTACAACGGGACAAAACACCTCGGTGAGAGACCGACGACCTCTCCGCCTTGAGCCAGTCCACGCCACAGTCTTCAAGCGACCCGACCTGTTCCATGCTTTTCCGCTGGGAGCTCGGAACCCCCGGCGCACTTGCACAACCCTCTCGACCGAGGCGACACGACACGACACCGCAAGTGCCTGACCGACCGACCCATCTCTTCTTTCGTTGGTGTTGCGGCCCAGAAACCAGACGGACGCTGTTGTTACCCAGATTGGGATGGCAGGGTATATGCTACCCCCCGGATTCCGGAACCGGAACCTAGAACGCCCATCGTACATGGCTATCCCCGATAGCATCGATAGCGACCAACCATGCCCACCAAGTCGCATATACCGCACTATTGCCGCTATATCAACAAATGACATTCGCATGCACTTTGACTCACCCAAGATGACGCTGTACACCTCCTGGCTGTTGTGTGTTGCACCGCCACGACTTTCGTTATCCCGGAGCCTGCCAATGGAGACGACGGTTTTGTTCACGCGCCAAAGCCAAGTCTTTTTGCAGTGCCAGCTGCAGATGAGACACATCCACGTAGGGCAGCTGCAAGCTAATTACTGCGTCTGCTGTGGTTGAGGTAGATGGCCATGTTGCCATGTGCCTCGTCGTGCTTTTCTGCCTGCCTTCTGCCCTACACTGAGTAGAAAGTACAGCGCGAGTCGGCCAACAGAAAGGCCCTGCAGACACACTCATCAACTGCTGCATCATCCTAAGTACCACCTCAGACTTACATCTCGCATATGAACACGCGAGATACGCATCACATTGAACAGCTATCTGTCAGCGTCACATATGAGACTTGCGCCGCCGGCCAGCAGAAACCTCGCCACGTCTCTCCCTCAGGTTTCGGTGCCCGGCGGCCTGCCTCAAGGGTTATTGTTGAGACTTCAGAAACCACAAAGACCAGGTGCAAGGCCAAAAGCCCATGTCAACTTTTAGGGCCCGCCGATCAGGTCGCTGTTCTGGATGCACCTTCCACGATAGGCATTCGATCAAGACCCCTCCCCCTGGCGCAGTCCCTTGCAATCCTCTGTTGCCGAAGGGGCACGACCATCATCTACGAATCGCGACGCTCGCATTGTTTATCCTCGACAAGCAGGCACCGGCCGACACAGTCAACTGCGAAGGGGTCGGGAGCCCGACGTCCTGGCTCTTGGGCGCCTTCGCTGCCCGGCCACGACGCCGTCGCAAAGGCACCGTACCGCACTCGAACCAACGCACGGTTCTCCGGGGATTCGTCTGTAGCCTTCCGTCGCAGGCTGGTTCGTCCTTGCAGTTCTCTCACTAGCAAGCAAGCCTCACCTTGGCTTTCGCCTGGCTCGTGCTATCAGTCTGGTTCGCTGCTCTGCTTCCTCCAATCTCCGGCGGTCTGCTTGTATCAGGCGGATGCCGGAAGCACCCACGCGGTGAGAGCGGGCGTACCTACGCACGCCCGTCGTAAACCACCTCAGAGTTATTGAACAGGACGAACGGACGGGCTGCAAACCTTCGCCCTCGCGGTATGACCTCACCTCCCACAATCCCGGGACATATTGAACCAGTTATTGTCCCCTAGTCCAGCAAAAGACAGCGGTGAGTCCTACCCCGGAGTCAAGCCAAACCCCTATCGGGCCATTCACCATCCCCATTCTCAGACAATGCCATGCCACTCGCACACCCGGCGGAACGGTTCCCCGTCGTCAACATCCCAGTGACATCAGCCATGGAAGACCTCCCCTTGTCAAGCTCTCCGATATTGATGTCTGTCGCATCGTCGTTCACTATTCACCATCGGATCTTTCGTTTCGCTGCAGCCTCACTATTTGACCGACCCGGGAAATTCGGTTGGCATCTCCAGAAACGACACCAGGATTGTTACTCGCGCGACCATTGTTACCACGCTCTCGGCAGGCACCGCCCGTTCTCGTCTCTGATGATTGAAGCCGACCCTGATAATCCCGACCGCGTTTCCAACCATTCCTCTTTGGAGACCGCCGTTGACATCCCCATGTCGATGCAACCTCTGCTTACGCTCCGAGTCCTTTTTTTCCATCCGTCCAGCACGCGGGCCGGCCCTGCCCGGCTTATGGGAGCAATGTGATGATCTTTCTCAAAGTGGCATGTCGGAAACGAAAGACCAGATAAGCCACTGGGTAAGATGATTGATACGTACTGCGCTCCTGGGTCGTAGCTTGAGTGACATCGACGGGAACGAGGCCATCGAACCTCTGGCTGTAATACTGAAGAACCTGGTCAGGGCTGTGAACTTACCCGGCTTGTACAGTCACCGACGTTTGCGATTCCGAGAGTGCGACTGGCCAAGGAGCGCGCGCACGTTGAGTCACAGCGGATAATATGTATGCCTTGACCTTGACGTCAGAGGCCGGACTCTCAATATCGGAACGAATGCGCCCATCCGTTGCCAGCTACGAGCCCAGTGTGACCGCCACATCAGGTACAATCAAAGGAGGCAGAAAGGGGCATTTCGAATTATACCCAAACGATGGTGGCTACCTGGAGATGCGCCAGGCCCAGGATGTCGATGGCGAATTACTCGTGGTCTACAACGCCAAGGAGATCTTTGCCCGCCACCCGGGTTGCGGTCTACAGCACTCTTGCAGATGCACCCACTTCCGTTCGGCAGATTGACCCCCACGGGATTCGGGGGCGCCCACTATCCCCCGCAGAGAGAGGGGCCTTACCACGGCCTCGGGTCTCTGACTCTTCATAGATACAGATATCGTGAGGCGATATCGTCGGAAATGGCGATGACCAATGGTGAAAGTCGCCCCGACTCCATCTCGCACACCGCAGTCGTCTAGCCGGCAAGTGCGGCTTGAAAGCTCGGCGTGGCGGTATCGTTCGTCGTCAAATTACAAATACCTCTCTTTTCGGCATATCTCAAGTGAGCGCGGCCTCTGGGGGGCGGCGGGAGATGGTGACAGAGCCCAGGAACTCACCGGTGGCATTCCACAGTCGTATTGCGACGCCTCCTTCGCGGCCTGTTCCAATCAACAAGCAGTACAGGCGAAATGGAATACACTTCCCTGTCGCGCGCTCTTCAACACCATCTTCACCGAAGGACGGGGCTATTCTCGTCCCTTGTCGAGGCGAAGGCGGCACAAAATCCATGCAGCTGACCGACGGCACAGTTCATAGGCTGCATCTGATCTCTCGACGCAAAAGGGGCTTGGCCAGCGGTGCGATGAGCGATTGGCAGATATTGCCTTTCGAATTCTCACATCATCCACTGAAAAGTCAAGGTTGCATTTCTGTCCCACGTCAGAACAAGAAAATCCAGGCAGCCGTTTATTTTCGGCTCTACGAGACTTTGGATGAGGACGAATCATGAGCAGGAGAATATCTTGCGTCCGCAGATTGGTCATGGGAGCGAATGCGCTGCCTTGTGATTGGAAGGCCAACGATTCTTCAAGGGTCACGTTGCGGAGCCATTTCAGCAAGTAGATCAAGTCTGGGAAGTCTTGTAACCTCACACACAACGGCAAATAACTATTCAAGGCATATGACGTGCAAGACGATGGTGCTTCCGAGGACTCGGATGATCTATTCTACCGGGTGCCTTCTACGAGGTCCCGTCGGCGCCTGAGTTTGCGATGAAGTCGGCTGCAGGGCGATAGCTTCGATGTCATGGTATTGTAGATATGCTACGATGCGTTCCGACCTTCTCTCAAAGTCGACCGTACTGGCATTATCCGTGTGTTCCTGCGCAGTAGCTCAGTCAGCTATACGTTTCGGTTCACAAAAGAGGGATAGGTGGTGGAAATAAGAGAATTGGGTAGTGAACAGAGGCACGTAGTGGAAGGCATCCGTAACCAGAGCGAGCGGCCCCGTGCGGAACCCGACGGTCAGCTTGGCGACGAAGAAGCTGGCTTAGATGGCGATCGTGGCGACCAAGCCCTGCTTCTTCGTGATATTGAGGCAGGGCATGGCGGGGAGGTGGATTCTGCGCGCTCTCTCGAAATCAGGCAGAGATAGTAATGTTTTGATTTTGAGTAGCGGCATGAATCAGCATCTGCGTCTTCTTTTACTCAAAGATGTACTATTTCATCACAAAAGGGTCCCGCTACGTCATCAGCATGGTTAAGATGGTATCAGTAAAGGCTGAAGCAGGTTGGCAAACGCTTCAAATCATGTTTATCGAATCTGGATTCTTTTTTACCTCGCGAACATTTACATCTTTTTACAGTCCCCATACTCATTTCACTTCCTATACCCTGTGACGATTTCCCGTCTCATAGACATCTAGAAGTTCTGATTCGTTACAACTGCACCAAAAATCATGAGTATGAACGGTGCCGCTGCAGCATAGCTCGCGACCCTAACCCCACCCTAGATATCAGATTTGGCTACTGACCATGTAACAACGAACGCGGTGCTAGTGATGAACACCAAAATCGACAACGCGATGCTTATCGTCTTGCAATGCCATGACTTCTCAAATAGACGCCCCATCCGAGCCCAGGTTATCCGGGTCGGCGGAGAGAGGAGTGTGCATCTTCATGGGGACGCAGTGGATTACCAGCCTCTGGAGGCGTAAACGTTCGTCTGTGTGCTGCGGAAGTTGTCCTTGGTTCCGGGACAGGTCCACGCAGCATGGCTTTCAAATGCCGGAGAAGCTTCGGCTGAAGACCCGAGAAGTCATCGTAAAGTCTTTTGCCACATTTATGTTTCTGTTGGCATTGGTTGATTTCAATTGGAAGATGGCGATCTTTTACGCACACAAGTCTAGTGAATTATCTCGGCTCCAGACGGTATGGGAGACTCCTAGAGGAGGCTCAGTCAGTTTGGCGGAGCCCTTCGGCATACATCCTTCGTTCATGGTGTTACACATCATCCTCTCGGATGTCCTTGCCCAACCTGACCAACGCACCTCTCACTGAGGTTCTCATCTGTCCAACTCCAACACTTTCTATCTCGATCTCAGCAGTGAATACCTGAATCACATAGGCGTTTTTGAGATTAACCATACATACAAATAAAGCTGGGCTGGATCGTCGCACGATTTTCATGAACATAGCCGCCGTTAGTAGCATCAAAGCCATCACTTTACCGTCCAAGTCTCGAAGCCGATTCATCCCAGCGATGAAGGCATTTCAATGGCAGAATCAAAACGAATGAAAGGCTCCTTGAGCCCGACTACACAGGGAGCCTCCGAATGCTTTCCTTGATCCGTATCCGTCGAGGTGAGTTGGCGACAATAGGCACAATCAACATTGACTGACAAAGGTGCCATAGCCCGTGCTTTGTCCTAATTCGGGCCTCCATGTCAAGGCCTGAGAACCAAGAACGGGTGTATGCTACAAGGGAGCGCAATAATGTTCCTTGCCTTTGTCCAGTACCAGCATCGTGACGACGAAACCTTGCCCATGACTGCACAGAGGATGTAGATAAAATGACTTGAGGGGGCCGTCATACGTTGGCAACCTTTTCCGTGAGTTTGCCATAGGCCGTTTACCAGTTCTCTTTTCCTTCGTCACAAATATTGCCTTACGTTGAAAACGCATTCTTAAAGACTTGTGAAGAAACACTGATAGTCAACCGCCCAGAGCGCGCGACATGTCCCGTCGAGTCCCAGACACCATCACCCTTCCCACTTGGGAACGGGACCCAACACCGCCGAGCCCAGACAGCTCTCCAGAAGTGCAGGTCCAGCCTCCGCGTCAACCAGATCCGCCACAGCCACAGCATGAGAACAACTACAACAGCGATCCGTGGGCTGTAGATGGAGGCCCGCCGCGCCCGCACGCTTGGAACCCGCCGGCGAACTCACCCCCGCAAAACCAACATCAAAATGCCTATCCGGATCCGTATCAAGCACAGCCTGCGAACCCCGGTTATTATGATGCTCCGTACGGTTATCAGCCGGCGGATCCAGGCCAGCAGGCTTATGTCGAACCGGGAGCTACGCTCAACCCGGGTGCTGGGAGCGACTTTGGCAACCTGCAACAGGTCCTGCAAGATGCGAACACGAACTACCCCCTCGCTGGCCTGGATACGTTTCATCCTGGGATGTATCAGCAACAGGTTCAACAGCAGCAGCAGCAGCAGCAACAAATCCAAGGACAACAGATCCAAGGGCAGCAGATACAGGGGCAACAGCAACATAACCAACAACTCAACAACCCAGCACAGCAGCAACAGCAACAGCAACAGCAACAACAATCGCAACAAGGACAACAATACAACAAATCATGTAGAAACTGCCTACGCCTCAAGAAAAGCTGCAGCGGCAGCATTCCCTGCACAAGATGCTTCAAACTCAAGAGAAACTGCATCTTCGACCCAAAATACTCCAAATTCCAGCGCAAACGCATGCTGGAGGACATCGCCAACGGCCAAGACCCCCAAGACGACGACGACGACGAAACAGAAGACGAAGACGGCCCTCCAGCCCCCAAGCGCGCAAGAAAACAGATGGGTCCAGACGCAAACGCCGTCTTCGTCCAGGCCCTCCAGCGCATCCGCCCGCAGCTCTCAAACCCGGACAACGGCTACTGCGACCACTGCCTCGCGGGCAACAACGAGGGCCGCGACTGCGACGCCAACCACGCCGAGCAGATGGAGTGCTCGCAGTGCACGCGCTTCCGCAACCTCGGCGACCCGAACCACGTGTGCCGCGTGCGCGGCGGCGAGTACTGGCAGCGCCGCTTCGAGAACTCGCGCCCGACGTACCCGACAAACCTGCCCGAGGCGAGCAGCTGCGTCGGCTGCAAGGAGCGCCGCAACGCGGGCTTCACCAAGCCGACGTACTGTGACATCGACCCCGCCGTTAAGATCGGGTGCACGCAGTGCCGGAACGAGGGCCGCCTGTGCGAGGTGTACAACGAGCGCCGCGCGGACGGCGACGCGAACGCGCCGCCGGTGCAGCCGTGGGAGCAGATGTGGAACCGCCCGATGCCGTATGACGGGGAGCTGGTCGCCGGGCGGAGGCCGTGGTGGCGGCATACCTGCGGGGAGTGCGTGGCCGAGCTGTCGAAGAAGAGGAGCTGGACGCCGTGCTCGTGGACGAACGATGTGCGGCTGGGCGAGTATAAGTGCCTGACGTGCGTGGAGAAGAACCGGCCGTGTCTCGACCCGTGGACGAGGCGCGAGTATACCAATCCGTACCAGTGGCCCGGCCCGGGCAACGATTTACTCTTGGCCACCGGGGGGACCGTCCGCCGCATCGGGGATAAGAGATGCACCAATTGCAAAGTCACCCAGTACACCTGCGGTGGGATGGAAGGCCAGCCGGACCTGGCGTGCACAAAGTGTACGTCGTGGGGCCTCACCTGCATCGTCGAGCGGGACGGCAAGGAGGTCACCCTGCCGCACCCCGACCGCAAGGCCATCGGCTGGCGGCGGACCACGACCGACAAAGGGCACGTCTTCCACGCCTGCACGGAGTGCCGCCACTTCAACCGGAACTGCGACCGCAAGAGGCCCTGCGACAGCTGCGTCAGCGCCGGGTCAAACTGCGACTTTCTCGCGCCCGGCACCAGCGGCGGCCGCGTGCCCCGCGACGCGGTGATGGGCGGCGACTCGGCGGATTACTACATGGCGCTCGGGTACGGGCCGCAGGGGGTGCACTCGGCCCGATGGGGCACGCGGCCGGATGCGCTTGTGGGGCCGAACCGGCCGAGCTGGATTGTGCAGGAACCGCCGCCGGGGCCGCCTCCCCGGCGACAGGAGGCGATGTATCCGGGAATGGGGGTGATCTCGCTACAGCCTACCCCGGCGCCAGTACCGGCACCGGTGGCCGCGCCACCAAGGCAGTTTGGGGAGGAGGCGGCTCCGGTGAGAAGAAATCCGATGCGGTCGGCCAAGAACAAGCCCCCGGCTGCGCAACCGCAAAAGCCGCCGAAGAAGGTACGCACCAAAGCCCCAAAGAAAGCGCAGCCTCAAGCTGCCTCGCCTGAGGCGGCGAGTTCCTTCCTCGAGGGGGATACGACGCTGGTCAACACGCCGGAGCCAGGCAACAACAAGTTCTTTGGCGATAACAACGCCGCGTTCGAGGCCATCAATAACGGCGAACTATTCGAAGACTGGCTCGGAGACCACGCCGATCAAATCTCCCTCGCCTTCAAGTCTCCGTCGCAGCCTCAGGTCATGCCCCCCTTCGAAGGGCCCCCGCAGAACCTGGAGCAGATCAAGCAGATCGTCGGACAAGATCTGGTCATGACCGACGCGGACGCCGCGGCGGTCGCCGACGCCGTGATTGACCCCGAGCTGCAGAATATAAGCAGCCAAGCCGTCGCGGACGACAAATACCAGGGCATCATCAGACAACACGTCTATCAAGCAATGACCACCTTCATGCAAGACAACCGCTTCATGCCCGTCGAGCTCAGGAACATAAAGCCGCCCGAGTACACGACGGACCTCCCCGCCACCGCGCTCGTTCCGCCCCCGGCGCGGATTCTCCTGCAACTCGAAGACGCACCCGCCAGCGCCGAGGAAGCCAACCGCATCCCCCACGCCCGCCGGCCCAAGAACGAGTGGGACAACCACGTCTTCAACAACCTCCTGCAGTGGAAGCGGCCCGTCTGGAACGCGCTCGCCTCCATTCCCGACGCGGCCAAGCAGCTCGTCACCGTGGACACCCGCAACCGCACCTGCGAGGAGTTCAACATGCAGCCGGTCACGGGCAACGTCTGCGGCGCCGCCGTGGCCAACAATGCCGCCTGCGAGAGCCTCGAGCACATGCCCGCGCGCCCGGCGCCGTACATGGTCTGCGACGGGTGCGACCTCAAGACCCGGCGCAGCCTGTTCATGGGCACGCAGCCGCTCAACCGGGCCGAGTTCCTGCGGATGCGCGCGTACGCATGCCGCGAGTGTTCGGACCGCGAGAAGCAGACGGCGGACTTTGGCGTGATCGGCAAGCCGGAGCACCCGGTCACGGGGTGCATGTGCGCCGAGAAGCTGATCGGCCGGCGCGTGTGCATGCACCACCGGTTCCGCATGGCGCGCGAGATGATGGTGCACACCATGTTCACGTCCGAGTGGGCGCTGACCAACTTCGGGCCCGACGCGTGCTTATTCTGCAAGCGCGGGGACGACGGGCACAAGGCCGCCAAGACGGTCGACGACTTTATGAACCAGAGCCTGGTGTATCTGTGCCTCAACTGCCAGGGTGTCGTCGTCGAGCCGTGGACCTCCGAGTTGAGGGATGGGATTGAGACCATGCTTGGGAACATCGAGCCGATGACGATGGCCAAGCAGGTTTGGAGGCCTGAGGGCGTGGACGTGGCACTGTTAACACAAGCCATGATCGGGTAGGCGGACTGCGGTGTGCTTGCGGGTTAGATTTCCCGACGGACCTGTATATGGAAGGAGCATGGCGACAGGTTGACTCTGGGCGGAATAGACGCCGTTGGTGTGTCTGGGTCAGGATTGGATAGGAAGGGGGGTTTCCCACGGATAGACTTATTTTTTCCTGCGTTTTTGTTAGTGATACCACCATGGCGGTGAGTGATGAGACTGGAGGCTTGCATTTGTGTTTCGGATGATGGTGTTGGAAAAAGAAAGCAATCCTCGTTTTTTTCTGACAATTTCCTGGGCTTGTGGTTGGTGTCTCGTCGTGTTTTGCAGGCGGAAGACGGCCGTTGAGATTTACTCGCATGAGGTTGGCTGCATTAGCTAATGAGGCTGGGCTGCGCAGGTGTGTGAGTGGTTGAAACTGACATCGGAGTTGTTGAGAGGCAGGCTGAGAGCCACTTCAACGACCTCGAACAGGGTTATAGGTCTTGACCTCACTTATATCCATCTTCATTACCGTCCTTCACTCTATGGTCTTTGAGATGGCTGCGAGCATTCACCTGTTGTGATAGTATGAGATGGGAGCTGTCGCTCTACGCCTCAGCACTCAATCTTGACAAACAACACCAATGCTATTAAAGACGGTATTCTAATATCACAAGACTTCTTACTCGCATCAGGGCGTACACCATAGCAGCTATGCCGTCTCGTCAACATCACATGAACTTCAAAGCAGACGGAATCTCTGGCTCAACTAACGACAAGGGAATTTGTATGACTTGACCACTGACTCTGACCTCGAAAACCTCGCGGTGTCTCGGAAGAAAGAAGAAATTACAGGTATGAAAAGAGAAAAAAAAAAGGAGTACCGATATAAAGAAGAGACAGAGACAAGCCGATGTTTGGTCTCAAATAGCCCTCCCAGTGCGTAAAGAATCTCGAGTCCGCCCCTCGTGAGGTCTTGCGGCCAACAATTTCCGGGCCGACGAACCAACATGTCCGTTACCCTATTTTTGCCCTCCATGGCTCCTGATGAGGCCTCGCCAGAGGACCGTCATCTCCCCACGCCATCATCGTACAACCCAGGTGACACGGTCATGTCCATGAAGTTGCCCTTGAAAGAAACGCGTTCCAAAACAGCGCAGCAAGTCAGAACCCGACTCCCCGTCCGATGCAGCACAAACAAGTTTTTGATCATTGAATCCCGCGTCAACATGTCTTCTCGAGCCCGACTCTCCTGGGCCAGCTTGGACCGCCCGAGAGTCCAGACGGAGAAACCGTGCGTTCAGCATTTGCCAGCATCCACCGGCCAGTCAAGGTCCAGGTATTTTCACGTCCGTGGCCGCTCAGTTCGCCACTACCCCTCCCGCTCTCTGTCCGCAGTCGTGAGAAAACCGCTCACATTATTACGCACTTGGAGCAGCATCCTGCTTCTTGCTCGCCGCCCTCGACGTCCATGGGCTTCGGTGGGCCGTTGATGCCCGAGGCGCCGCCGCTGCCGGTCGAGTAGCCTTGCATCTCGCGGTTGTATCTTCGGATCTCGCGAACAATGTCGTAGAAAGCCTTGTCGACGTTGATGCGGGACTTGGCGGATGTCTCGATGAACTTGCAGCCGAAAGACTTGGCGAGAGCCTCTCCCTCTGTTGTGATGGTCAGTTGCCGATCGATGTAAAATTGGGATGAAAAGAATGCAGCGACGCGGCGCAGCAGCAAATGAAAATCGTACCTTGTCGTGTGACTTCTCTCTCGCCCTCCAAATCGCACTTGTTGCCGACGACGACCATGGGGAAGTAGTCCTTGTCCTTCACTCTCAGGATCTGTTGCTGGAATGTGGTGATTTCCTCGAAGCTCTGTCGCGACGTGATGGAGTAGACCAGCAGGAAACCCTCGCCCGTCCTCATGTACTGCTCTCGCATAGCAGAGTACTCCTCCTGACCGGCGGTATCGAGAACATCGAGAAGAGCGACCTCCTCGTCGATGACGCACTGCTTGCGGTAGGAATCTGCAATGAGGGTGGCGATGTTAGCACGCGATTGATTCGCGGTCGCGTATGGGGCTGAGAGCGACGAGCGACGCACCTTCGATTGTCGGGTCATATTCGTCGACGAAATGACTCTGGATCAATTGAATGGTCAAGCAGGATTTACCGACACCACCGCCGCCGACGACGACCAGCTTGTACTCCCTCAAGAACTGCGAGCAAGGGCGATGGGGTTAGCGAGCGATCTCCGGGGCGAGAGAAGGGAGGCGACGGGGCGCGACGACGAGGACGACTCACCTTGGAGGCCATTGTGATGTGTGATTGTTAATGAGGATGTCGGAGATGACGACTTGGTATCCTCGCGGCGTTTGTTGATGGCTTGAAGCGAAGATGTTTAGGCGACGCTGGAGTCCGGATGGCAAGTCAGGAGGAGCCAGGCGGATTGGGGAAAGGACCAGATGGCGATCGATTTGGCAACTGGACTCTTTGACGGATGGTCTCTTTCTTTCTGTTCGGTCCTCAGACGGGTTTGCAGCGAGCGAAACGACGGGTGGGAATCTGGGACGGCACAGGCCGGATTGCGAAGTTTAAAAGTGAAACGACGAGGTTCGATGGCAGGAATCCGGGACTGACAGCAGACAGTCTTTCGAGAAGGAGAACGAGAGAATGGGGTGGTGTTTCGTTGCTAAGGGGGGCTTTTTGGCAAAATGTGGAGATGGGGGGAACGGGTCGGTCCAGTGTCTGGTCGGTCCAGTGAGAGAGCAGAGAGGAGAGAGAGCGAGCGAGGGCGATAGGTGAGGTACCTTACCTAAGGTATCGCACTAAGCGGGAAGTGTGGCTACCCAGGGCAGCCCCCTCCACTGCACTCCACTGCCAGGTGCAGCTCACCACTCTAAGAGCTGCTAGGTGCTAGGTGCTAGGTAGATACCGGGGTACCTGCTCCTTCCACCCTGCCTGCCCTGCGAGTGCTCGCTGCTGCTGCTGCTGCTGCTCCTGCACCTGCAAGCTGCTGCACGGCGGAAATCGCAGTGTTCTGGGGCCTCTTTCCCTACCTAGCCACCTACCTCGCGGCAGCCAGCGGGTACCTTCCCAAAAGCCTTGACCTAGGTGACTTCCGCTGCCCAGCTTCCTTGCTTTTTAGGCCCTCCCACTAAGGTAGGAATGATGATGTACCTTGCCTTAGATCGTCAGGTGGGCAGGTACTTCCATCATTCCATGTCCCGACCCCAGCATCCGTCCGTCCAAAGCCTCTCTCTCCCTCTCTGCGTCGTCCACTCCCTCCTCTCCTCTCTCGTCCTGTCTCTCGCTCGTCGCTCTCTCTTTTCCTCACCTTGTCCAGAAACGGTTCCCTGTCCGTCTCGCTCTCGATACAGTACGGTACCGTCTTGAGACACTGGGCTCCTCTCAGTCGGCAGGTTTCTATGCCCCCCCTCCTCTTCCCATGAGACCTCATGAGACGAGACGGCAGACCCAATGCGCGCGGCTTCTGCCACACCAAGCGCTGCTTCGCTCGCTGCACCTTACCCAGGCACACTGACTTCCTATTAGTCGCTGTCTCGCCCCTCAAGTCAGACTGGGTAGATGCTGTTGGTCGGCACGCCCTCGTCGTTTAGCGCTGAGGCTATGATTTGACGGCTACAATTGCAGACGGTCCAGGCACGCTCGAGGCGCACACCCACCACGCACACTCGCACATAACCATGGATACCACATGTGCAGTGCAGCAACAGCTCTCCTCTCACCACTCGCTGCTGTCGAGGTAGGATACACCAAGCTATGGGTACATACCTGACGGATATGTGACAATCGATAGGCATCTGAAGGGTGGAAGCGCTATTGCGACCATGGCGCCAACAATAATGCCCAATTGACTGAGAGCTTGCATGGGCCGAGCTCCGAAGAGGGAGGATTCAGGATTGGGAAAGGGGGGGCTGGCCACGGATGCTGGCATGGGAATGAATGTGAATGGAACATTGGAGATGCGAGATTGGGGGTTGAATTGCCAGTCACTACCGAATGCAACCGCGTGTCGCCATGCTGATGAATGGCCTGCCATTTCCAGATGAATCAGAGTGAGAGGGCCACCAGAAGAATTGGACGATTTGCTGTAGGTACGGGTACCGAGATGGCTCGAGTGGAAAATGGCATTTGACGACCGGGGATGAAAAAAAAAAATAAAGAGCAAAAAAATAAAGGGACTTTCCTGGGCAAGTTTGTCGCGGCGGGCTTCTCGTGCAGTAGCGTCGGCAGGAACAGGGGGGGACTGGAACCATAAAAAGAGGCCCGGCGCAGACGCCTGCAGACTAGACTCTCACTCAGCGGCGAAAGAGCGAGGGGGTCCAAGACTTCAAGGGGGGCGCGCAACGTGAGTTGTGTGAGTGGGTGACTGCGGTTCGCGCAACTCGAATTGGGAGATGCAAGTGAGAGAGGTGAGAGATGGGGCATCCCAAGGCGCGTGGTGATGGACCAAAGACAGGGTCAAGTGCGATACGTACCGATCTGGCAGGGGCCCAAGACTCAATGAACTGCAGCGGCAATTCCAAAATCGGGACAGGGGGCGGAGAGGTGGGGGTATGCGCTTATCAGACAGATGCCTACTGCGGTATCCGTACACAGTATTACCTTACGAAGGTATGCCCCAAGTAGCGTCGCTAGTATGCATCTAACAGCTGTTGAAATCGATAATGCAGCCTGCCGTCTCTTCACCCAGATCGCGATGCATGGAAAAAAGAGACAGAAGCACCTCATCCTCAATGATGCAACAGACACTGTCTCCTGCGGGTGACAACGTGGCGCGACAGGGACTGGACTACGCACTCGGGTCCGCCCCCAATTCTTCAGTCATCTCATACTATGTATATGTCCCCCGTCACCGCGACACGACAGTAGTTGCAGCAGTACGGATTCCAAAAAGACATATCGCATCCAGTCGTCCTACAGCCCCACCTTCGCTGATTGCTTTAATAACACGCGAGGTGAGGTGAGGTGACCTTCCTCGGTTTCTGCGTCCGTTCATCTCACTCTACTGGTGACAGAGAGCGCTCCTCATTACCGCCTTTTCTTGCCCTCGTCTGGGGTGCTCCTTCGCTTCGACTTTACCCAGCGGCCTAAGTGCCACCTGGAGGAATGGAGGCGGCAGAGACGAAAGGAAGAAGTGCAACCTGATACGGCTCTCGTGCGACCTGCACGCACTCGCCCACCGAATCACCCATGCCGGAGCCGTCTCGTCATGGTCAGCATCCGTCTTCCAGAGACACCCTGCAATACCACACACAAAGAGCAGCTGCCATCAACTCTCTACCATTTGGAGGTGCTGACCACTGCGGAGTACGGATATAATGAGGAAACATTCATCCAGGGCTCAAGGGCTTCCCGACCCATCCACTCTCCCGTGCCTTGTCGATTGGCGATGGTCTGGGGCGGGAGGTCAGGGGCATGGCCGTATGTAGCTAAAGGGGCACCTGCCTTATCCCCGGGCAACTTGGGTGTGGATACCTCAAAGAAGAGCCTTCCCTGCCATGTCTTCCTTCCCTGTCTTTTCTTCCTGCAGCAGCCAGGAGACGAGAGCTCTGACCAAACGTGCTTTCCATTTTCAAGCTGGCACTGTGCGTACAGTGTGTCACAGTGTGTCGCGACTTCTCACGTCGTCTCGCCCGGGATCACTGATGCAACTTCTCTCCCGCTGACCGCGGATCAACACCACGAACAATGATCCAAAACCACAATGCTTGACACCAGTTCAGGGGCAGCCCAGGCCAGACCTCCATCTCTTGCGGTGGTGGTGGTGGTGGTATCGCCGGCTACATCGATCGAACCCTCCCGAGGCAAGCGGCAAAATACCAAGTAAGGTATTGGTGGCTAACTTTACTTTGCACACGAACATGAGCCAAGTTCTGGAAGCACAATCAAGGCTCGACTTTCCCAGGTTCGCCCCAACATCGTCCAAATTCGCCTCGCCGGCCCCTTGGCCATCCTGGAAATCTCGTCAAAACCCCCCTCGCCGTCGCCAACATCTCGAACCTTGTCCGCTGTCTCTCAATGCGTAAAGAGCCTTGGGAGCCCCCAACAAGCTTCAACCGCTCCCTGCTCCTCGTCCCCGGTACCTGCGCCAGTCGTTGCTTGCTTCCACTCGAATCGCCACCACCTGGACTACGGATCCATCTGCTTGCATCTGCTGCTTGCCCTCCTTCTCAATCTCGCACCCTCACCTCACCACTTGAGCCGCCCTCTGCATTCCCCACGCCCACGTGGATGTCCGTTGTGCGGCTGACAACCGCGACAAGGTTCGTCACTCTCGTGTTGCCCACACGGCTTGCGCTACGAATATTACACGATCCCGCCCAGGGCTGGGATGCCGTCTTACCGATCTCGTATGTCAACTGGTGGCGATCGTGTTTGCCCAGCCCGCCTGTGAAGCCAGCCTCATTCCAGTCATTCCTGGCCTGTCATCCCGAACCGGCCCCTCGTCAGAGACCGACAAAGACGGCTTCGTGCCGACGGCCTGCTTCAAGCCCTCGAGCCGCACCCGGCAATGTGACAAAGGAACTTCCACGACGTGCCACGGCTGCAAAGATGCAAGGGACGACGCGTTGGAACGCTCAACACGCTCGCCGACTCTTCCGCATCGCGTGCCACAGCCCATCTGAAGTTGCCTTGTGTCGATGCAGGACGGCGACGCGGACGGAAATGCAGTGCAACTATTTGATATGCTGAGCGTTGTCACGTCGCGAACGACTGCCCGTCGTGAATGAGATTACTGTGCTGCCTCGGGCAGTAGAGCGAATGCGGCCACTCGAGCAACACTCGCGAGGCTTGGATCTGCTCAGCCATCGCCCCTGACTGCACCGCAGCATCAACACGGCCGCATGCGGTCGAACCGGCAGAAGGGAGAAGAACGAAGCTCGTGCAAAGAGGACAACCCTCCTGCATCGGAGGCCACTAGCTGTTGTTCCAGGCTCCTGGCTTCTACCATGCTGATACCAATCCACGCCATGCGGCGACCATGTCCATCACCAGAAACACCAGTCTTTGATTTGATATCAAAGCCGATGTTGAAATTCGATACCGGAGTCGGCTTACAACGCCGGACCTACCTGCCCACCTTCGGATACCGTACGCAGCCCCACACCACACGGTACGGCGGCGGTGATCTACACTTCGCATATGATGCTCTCGGTGCCCGATGCCTGTCATCGACGGGGTAAATAACTGCAGCCATTCAACTTCCTCCAAGCTGCTGCAGTTGATTAGCGAGCCATTCAAGCTGCCCGTTTCAACGGCGCGACAGAGCATGGGCTGCTGCACCCCATACAACAGAAGTGCTGGGCAGCTTCTGTCATAATTCCTAATGACACAGAGGTCGAGCGTGCGTCTGCTCAAAGCCGCATAGAAGCAATGGCGCGGCGCGTTGGAGCGTGCATGGATTGTCAACGTCAGTCTGGTAAACCTTCGCCGCAACAAAACCTCAAACTCCAGACCGGAACTGTGTAGCCTTCAATGACATCCCTGCGGCCATCCATCCGGATATCGGCCATTTTCGCCTCGCCCTGACATCTCAACTTTGCTGTGCTTGGCTGCCAGAACGCCTTGACTGCGCTGCGACTCTCGTCAGACAGCCGCCAGCCACGCCTCGTGAGCCGTCAGATCTTACAAGCCGTCGTCCATGCGCCGCCCGAAGGACGTCCAGTTCGGTGCGCGCTTGCTTTCAGACCATCGAGCTCTGTGATCCACCATTCATCACGATGGCGTTGTTGACTTGTGAAGAGTCAACAACCCAAAGCCAAAGCGCCGGAGTCCATGGTCCATGGCGCTTTACACGCGTACGGCTGCTTTTCCATTACTAGCCATCACAGCCGGTAAGATAGCGCAGATCACGACCTCGAGCCCGTCGACCAGCATTCGCGTCGATCTCTCAAAAAGCTGCGCTCAGGTCTCTTCCTTTCGCCCTCTCAATAACTTTCCCATGCCATGCCTTTAAGTGGAGTTACTAGGGGCAATCTCAGGCCATGGAACTCTCGGCAGCCATCTGGGGATGACTGTGTAATGTACACCTGAACAACGCTGCAGGTCACCACAAGCATGGGCCGCTCGCCATATTAACAACCCTCTATCTGTCGCCAGCCGCGCTCCACGAAGGATTATCTAATGAAACAAATGTCTTTGAACGAGCGTTGGCCCACAATCTCTTCGTTTCACAGGATCCTTTAGACATTTGACAACATTTTGGCCTGGACAACACTGTCGGTGCCCCGGATTCGGGCGTCGGCACTAACACGAAGAACGACCTAGCGCACTTTTCGAGACGACAGGGCCTGCTGAGATTGCGTTGGCTTCTAGAAGGCTTGACTCTAAGATCAAGCCCCAAGACGGTCAAGGCCGCGACGGATTATCAGGAGCACTGCCATGTTGATAAGCCCGATGGACAGGAGGCGTCCAGAGCTGCCACGCCGTCCTTTCGTCCGCTCCAAGACCGTCGCACAAGCATCGGCCTGGCCACGAACCGTGCTTCATCTTTGGCTCCTGTGGTGCCCGGACGGAACCATGGGAAAACGACCTCATGGTTGCGGTAACGCACAGTGCGACAAGGGCTGGAAGAGATGAGATGCCCGATAGCCAAACAGACGGACAGCCAATCCATGTCTTTGGAGGTGACAATGCAACGACTGGGTTGTATTCGCAGTCTGGCCTCTGTGGAGCATGCACTGACCTCCCATCACGTCTTCACATTCGGCTGACTCGATGCAACAGGCATAGCGTGGCCGAAGCGGTTGCCAGAAGTCTCAAGAGGTTTCCTCCCGTGCGAGAGAGCAAGCCGTCGATAAGGATCCGCAAGAAGCGGCCCCATCTTGCCGTCACGCGACGGAGCCACAGCCAAACGTTGACGAGCGTTCGTCCAAGACCTCAAAGATAGCACCGGTCCTAACCCACACTCATCTCCCGCCGAAACGGAGCCAGTCTCCAATCGGTAGGTAGCCGGGACGCATATCTCGCTCTTCGTGCATCATCTTATTGGCGATTTACGGTGAGCGCGGTCAGCGGCTGCAGCAAACTCGGGTTTTCTAGAAGCCCTGGAGGAATCATTTCGAGTCAAACCCCTGACTTTGCTGCAGCATCGCAGCCTGCAGCCGGCGCGTGGCAACAACGGTGCGGCCACGACGGCGACGCGTCCGGCAAGGGTCCTGCGCGTCAGCATGCAGCGTTACGGATACGCACGCTTGTCATGGGCGTCATGGAGATCGCTTCCTCCATACGAAGAGCAGCGCTGGATGGCGCGTCTGCCTTGGATTGTGGGTTAGAATTACGGGATCAATCGCCTGCGACGTCGAGTCAGTCTGTGCGAATTATCGTCTCCGGCTGCCGTCAAAAGATCTGCGATAAAGTCCACGTCTTTCTCCACATTGACCGAAATTGACTGCCAGGTTCGGCGAGGACCGTCCCCACGTGCGGTCTCTGCGCCTTCCCAGGTTGGCCGGGACGACTCGGGCGTTGTTGCGGCAGCCTACACCAAAATACGGCGACTAGCCTGAGTCTAGAGACCGAAGAGGCCGGCATCGACTCATCCAGACGGTTGGCCAGCAGCGGACTATTGAGACTCTCGTGGAACGGAAAACAGCCTCATCCATGGTTGAGCAGAATTACGACCACATAATTGAGATGACAAGGTTGCAGCCGGAAATCCCGACAAGGACATGTAATTGCCGCATCTCGACACCACGTTCTTCGGATCGTGGGGGTCACTATCTAAATGATTGGGGGCTGGCTGCTGGAATTACTCGAGAGGCTTGCCTGCTTTGGCGGCTGAATCATCCTCGCCCTCCACATACACACGCTTGCCGTTGACACCCGCGACAACCTCATCCACGATGCTCTCGATGTAAGCCTGGTCCCTGCGAAGCAATTAGCATTTGTTTATCACGATCTGGGCGGGGCCTCGAGGGATGAGATTGAGCTAGTTCGATGCCGCCCGGGCAATGTCAGCTTACCTTCCGACCAAGGTTACGGTGCCGTTCTGCTCCCACCGAGGATAGCTGCCGACTTTGACGCCCTTCGGCTCCACCTTTGCGGCAAGCTGGGTCAGGTAACCGGCGACGGCGCTCTCCGGGAGCGGGGTGGAGATGAGCACACGGCAAAGACCCTTGCCATCCGGATCCGTAAGCCGGGGGACGATGCCGGGCTTCAGACCGTCCAGGAGCTTCTCAACTACGGACGTGTTAGTCAGCCGCACTTTTCAAAATGACCACGCGCTATGTCTTACAGAGCCGTGGGACTCCGGGCAGAATATGGATGTTGCCGTTGACAACGTTGACGGGAACCCAGAGGTCCTCGTGAGGGAAAAGAAACTGCTTGCTGGCGTCACGCTTCTCATCAGTGGGCAGGATGACCATGCGCAACTTGGCCTGCAGGGCGGGGGAGTCAACATTCCAGTCAAAGTCGGGCTGGTTGGGGTGCGGCTTAGAGAGCTTCTTCATGCGCTCAAAGGCACCCTGGTTGAGGACCAGAGGCAGGTCGAAAGCCTTGGCTATTGACTGGTAGGTGATGTCGTCGTGCCTGCCACTGATGAGCGATGTTCAAGGTTTGCCCTTGGGTAACCTACGTTGGGCCAATGCCGCCACTATGATGTTTTGTCAGCTATTGATAGCTTGAAGGCTTCACTTTGGAATGCAAACCTGGTGACGACGAAGTCGTAGCGGTCACTCATCCGCCGAACAGCCTCGACGATCTCACTCTCGTCGTCCTCAATGACTTCAACTCTTTTCAAGTTCTGTCCCCAATCAACATCAATCTAGCCTTTGGGGTTCCGGAAGTCAACATACTATGCCGAGGTTGAAACACCACTTGGCCATGTAGGCCGAGTTGGTCTAGCCAATGGGTTAATACGGCTCAAGCCTTTCTGCCGATCCCACGGCGCTGGGCCGCACTCACATCAACCGTCTACGGATGCAATCACAATATCAGTCACCATGGTCAGACGTAGCATTGAGCGGGTTTTGTTGCTCTCTAACCTTTCCACCAAGGACTTCATCGCCGATGATCAGACACGCCGCGGTGTGGATGGTGCGGGTGTTTCGCTCGTCGGCTGAGACCATGATTCTACGGGCAAGACCGGATACCGGAACGAAAGGCTTGACGGGCTTTGCGATTGTGTAGGCCGAGGGGAGATGGCGAGATAGCTGGGAGAGGCGGGAGAACATGGAGTTCTCTGTCTTGTTGTCAGTTGATGTAGAGGGGAGGGAAAAAAGAAGTGGTCCAGGTTACAGTGAGCGAGAATGAGTTGGGATATGCAACTGGCTGCTGTTAGCTGCACCTCACACTCAAGCTGACTGGCTGAGCTGCTGCTACGTTATTGCGTCTTTTGGGGGGGAGGCTGGCAAAGGTTGATGGATTCGCACGAATCAAATTCTCAGACGAAGCGGATACGCAGGAGTGAGAAGGAGAAAGGAGACGGTAATTGGATTGCATCGAATCGCGAGCTTCGTAGGAAAAGCGCGGGAATGCCGCTCTTCGGAGGTGCGCTGGGAGAATGTCGGCGTCACTGACATGGTGCGAGCTCCACGCTGCTGCTGCGGGTTGAGTGCGGTCACAGGTGGGTGAGGTCACAGGTGGGGCGACCCTCTCTCACAGCTCGGTGCTGGTGCTGTGCCCGCTGCTAAAGTTGCTGAGAATGGCGGGGCGCGGGCTGGTCTCAACTGTCGCCCAAAGGAGGGCGGGGGAGGGGAGACGTGGTCGAGGGAGGGGTGGCTTGACTTTTCAATCTGACGTTCTTAGTGTTGCGGCTCGTACCAAGCACCGGACCTTGGACCCTGAACACCATTTGTCAACAACGCCTTCACGACGAGCGGCACGACTCTGTTAATCAATTTCACTTTTCGCTAGCTGTCCAGCTGTAGTCCCGCTAGACACTTTGTCGCATTCCTCGAGCAATCCCGAATACATCTCCATCACCCCGCTCCGAAACTAAAGGCCATGGTGCGCAAGCTTCCCTTTCCCCCGCTCCCCGCCATCGGCCGTGTGCCGCCAGTCTCATCCGAATCCCCGCTGACCGTTGCTGTCTTCCGTGCACCATGTAGGCGTCCGAGTCGAGGCTGTATACCTTCTCGCAGGAGACCAAGGACCACCTGCGCAAGTTCCGTCTGGGAACCTCGCGGTCGAATGACCCGCAAGCTGTCATCTGTATGTACGTCTCTGTTGCTGGTCCGAAATTGGACGCAGGCCTTTGCGATGGGAAGTGGTTTGGCTAACGACGGTGGCAACCTCTTTCTCCCCAGACTACATTGACAAGAACACGCACGAGATCAAGCAGGATGACGACAAGGTGGTGTACAAGAGCCTCGAGGAGATTGGCGACGACCTGCCGGACCACAGTCCGAGATTCGTGTTGCTGAGCTACCCTCTCACACTGGTACGTTGCTCCCTGGCATGCATGGCGCACGGAAAGGAGACGACGAGGCTAATATGCGGTGTACACAGCCCTCCGGCCGCCTGTCGGTGCCGTACGTCCTGATCTACTACCTCCCCATCACCTGCAACAATGAGATCCGCATGCTCTACGCCGGCGCCAAGGAGCTGATGCGGAATACGAGCGAGGTCGGCCGCGTGATTGACATCCAAGAAGCCGAGGACCTGGAGGAGATACCGTCCAAGCTGGGGTCTGCTGCGTAGGCGGAGGAAGCATGAAGTGGAGGCATACATACACAGAGAGGCATGGCCACCGACCAACGGAGTTAATGGCATGCGATATGCACATAATACGAGCCATGAAGTCAAACACTGCATTTGCAGAAGAAAAAGGGATATCTTGATTGAACGTGTGAAACTCATTAAACGCCAAACATCCAAAAGCCTAAAACAAATTCCTCACTCTGGCAAAACCTCCTTGTCATTCAAGCCCATCTGCCTGCTCACGTTCCTCACAACCTCCTTGAACGCAACACACGCGGGGCTGTCAGGGAAGTTGTCAAAGAAGCTCTCGCCGTAGTCGCATGCGATGCCGATCCGCGGGTCCAGCGGCACGCTGCCCAGGAACGGAATGCCCATCTCCTGCGCCAGCGCGCGCCCGCCGCCGGTCGTCGCGCGGAAGATCTCGCTCTGGTTCGTGCACTTGGGGCACACGAAGCCGGCCATGTTCTCCGCGAGGCCGAGGATGCGGATGCCGGCCTTGCGGCAGAAGTCGATCTCCTTGCGGACGTCGAGCAGCGAGACTTCTTGCGGGGTAGTCACGACGACGGCGCCGTCGATGCCCGAGTCGCGCAGGAAGGTGTTGACGGAGAGGTGCTCGTCCGAGGTGCCAGGGGGCGTGTCGACCAGGAGAAAGTCGAGGTCGCCCCACTCAACGTCCTTGAGGAACTGCTTGATGAGGCCGTTCTTCTTGGCGCCGCGCCAGATGATGGCGGCGTTACGGTCAGGCAGCATGAACTGGATGGACATGACGCCGAGGTTGTCCATGACCCAGACGGGGGACCAGCCGGCGCCGGAGACGTGGATGGTCTCGGCCTCGACGCCGAGCATCTTGGGGATGGAGGGCCCGCAGATGTCGGTGTCCATGATGCCGACGGAGGAGTCCTCGTTGGTGGCGAAGGCCTGCGCGAGGAGGGTGGTGAAGGTGGACTTGCCGACGCCGCCTTTGCCGGAGAGCACGAGGATCTTGTGGCGGATGCCGGAGAGGCGGGCGGAGATGAGGGGGATGTCGGGGTCGGGCCCGGTTTTGGCGGTCGCGGCGCAGATTTGCTGGTTTGGGCAGCCGTCGCAGGAGGAGGCGGTGCCGGCGGTCGGGGCCTCGGGACCGGGACAGTGTTCTGGTTCCGGGGCGACGAGCTGGGGAGCTTGTTTTTGGGGGTTGGCGAGGACGTCGAGGGTTGAGGCGTCGGTGTCTGCTTCGAGGGAGGGTGCCATTTTGGAGGGGGTTGCCCGGAGGCGGATAGGTTGGGAGATGAGTGTGCTTTGAGGTTGGCGAGGGTTAGGTGTGAGATGTGAGAATGGCAGAAGTTGAAAGTGAGATGAAGAGGCAAGGGTGAATCAAGGCCAGGCTTGGTCCGGGACCGGACTGAGGTTGAGTGAGGTGAAGTTGATTGATAAGCCGGGTTCAACTCGTGTTCTGTCGCGGGGTTAGTAATGAGATCTTGAGAAGTCTGTTTAGGCGGATGACTTACTTATTGTGTTCTCCTTTGGTATATCCGCGGTTTGCTTCCAAGATACGGTTGTCGTACCACTTATGTTTATGTCGAATCGTTGAAGTGAGAGTTGAAGGGTGACAAAAGAAGTCGCTGTGAGTGGTGGCGAAACCGAGCCTCACGAATCCGCGGAGACGGTCGACCCCACTTAATAGAGTCACCAACCAGCGCTGAATAACTGCGAGACTGAGATGACAAAGTTTGCTGTCATCTGGTCATGGGGAGATAACAGAGATCAAAGTCTAGCATAGAAACAGCAAAAAACGCAAAACAAACCTGAACATCTCATAAAGGATCATGGGATTTGGCAAAAGAAAGGTCCATCCAGGATTCGAACCTGGGCCTACGGAAGGTTCTGGGTATGAATCAGAATCCGACGTCCTAACCAACTAGACTAATAGACCATTGAAGGCTTACTATTCCCTGCGTCGGATGACAGTTTGCCAGTCCTTGAAGCGTCCGAACGCAGTCGAGTCGTGTCAGCTCCATCAATGCCGCGCTTGATTTCTTGCAGAAAATGCGACTGTGGTGGGCAGCGTGGCCCGCTATCGTCGGGGCTGCAGCCTGAGAGGGTGGAACCGTTACAGGGCCCTTCAGCGTTCCACGAGCAGCGCTTAAGTGAGGGGCAACCTGGAAGATCTTATCGGGCGCCAAATCACCCCGCCGCTGCCCCTCGCAAAATTTCTACAATCTTTATCAGATCCGAACAGTGACTGACTGACGGACGCCGCGCCGCCGCACCACCACTACCGCACCTCGGAGGTAACTCTTTTCCCCCCTCGTACGTAAGAAAGCCCTTTCCTGCTAAGAAAATCAGCCCACGCCTTTACCCTCTTCCTTCTTCGCCTTACTTTCCAGCTTTGATATTTCGTCTCTTTCTTTTCCTCTGACTCTTTTTCGTTTTCCCCAAGGCACAGATACCCCCATTAGACCAACAGCAAAAATGTCGCCCTCCGCCGTAGACATGCCCGAGTCCCGCGAGACCCTCGAGGCCCTCGCCGCCGCCAACGCCGCCTCCAGCGAAAAGACCACCTCGCAGACCGTCGCCGAGCTGCGCAAGACCCTCACCTCCGAGGCGAGCCCCCTGCCCATCCGCTTCCGCGCCCTCTTCTCCCTCAAGCACGTCGCCTGTAAGGACAAGAGCGCCGACGCCGAGGCCGCCATCGACGCCATCGCCGCCGGCTTCGCATCCCCCTCGGCCCTGCTCAAGCACGAGCTCGCCTACTGCCTCGGCCAGACCGGCAACCTGTATGCGGTCGAGCCGCTGCGCGCCGTCCTGCGCGACCTGAAGGAGGACCCCATGTGCCGCCACGAGGCCGCCGAGGCGCTCGGCGCGCTGGGCGACGCGGGGCAGCTTGAGATCCTGAAGGAGTTCAGGGACCGCGACGGCGAGGACGTGTGTATTGTTGAGACGTGCGAGATCGCTATCGATCTTATTGAGTGGCAGAACTCTGAACAGAGGAAGCTGGAGAAGCTTCAAAAGAGGTATGGAGCACACTACACTGGCACTACAAACGACAGTCCTTTCTTTTGGAAAGGAAGGGTATCATGTTTTGTCTATGCTCTATGTTTGCTAACGCCGTGACCCGCGCAAAACAGCGACTTCACATCCGTAGACCCCGCGCCGCCCATGGAGATGTCGCAGCGCACCGTCCCGGAGCTCGAAAATACCCTGATGGACGCCTCGCTGCCGCTCTTCCTGCGCTACCGCGCCATGTTCGCCCTGCGCGACCTCGCCTCGCCCCCCGACCTCCCCACCGCCGTCCCCGCCGTGCTGGCCCTGGCCAAGGGCTTCGCCGACTCCTCCGCGCTGTTCCGCCACGAGATCGCCTTCGTCTTCGGCCAGCTGTCGCACCCGGCGTCGATCCCGGCGCTGACGGAGGCGCTGAGCAACACGGAGGAGGCGAGCATGGTGCGCCACGAGGCGGCCGAGGCGCTGGGCAGCTTGGGCGATGAGGAGGGCGTCGAGGCGACGCTGCTCAAGTTCCTGCACGACAAGGAGAAGGTTGTGCGGGAGAGTGTGATTGTCGCGCTGGACATGGCCGAGTTCGAGTCGAGCGGGCAGACGGAGTACGCGTTGATTCCGGAGGGCGCCAAGGTGGCTGCTTGAGGAAGAGCACAAAAAGGGAAGCGGGAGATATATAGGTAGTTCTTTTGGGTGTCGCGCGGTGGGATATAGATCATTAGTCGGCATAAGGTACTTAAAAGCGACGGGTAAAAAGTTTAGTGTATTTCAGTTGTTATGAGACCACCTGGAAATCGTCAGCATTTTCGTTCGTCTCTCTCACTCGGGTTCCCAAAAGTTGTCGGTGAGGAGGGCATACCTGAAGCCACAGTCGCAATTGAAAAAGATGGTACTGCCTTCGTCTGCACTGCGCAGTTGGACCGCAGAGAAGCGGACCTCCTCTCTTCCGCACTTGGGGCATGTCTCCTTGATCGTGGCCTCGGTGCTGATGTTCTTGTCGAGGGCCTGGACGTTCGATTGAAGCTTTTGGCGGAGCTGGGAGGGGAAATCGGAGGGCTTCGTCTGGGTGATGATGGTCTTGGATCCGGTGTCTGTGAAAGTGAAGTGTTAGCTCTCAGTCGCAGAATTGGGCCAGCAATTGGCAGATCAGATCGAATGCGCCGGCGATCGACGTACCCTTGTTCTCGGCGCCGCAGCAATCGCAGATGAGCTTGTTCTTCTCAGAGCCCATGGACGCAGGCAGCAGGTTGCCGCAGTCGACGCAGAAGACGAGGGTTCCAATGGCAGACATGGTGACGGTGATTGTTCGTTGTGGCGGTTGTGCTGGTTGACGTAGTGCTGCAATGCAACCTCCAAATATGAATGGGCTCGGAAGTATCGCGCGGAAAGACCGACAAAATATTTCTGCTGGAAGATTTTCAGATCGTCTTATCGTTATCGGCTTTCTTCCCACTCTTATCGGTTCTCTTATCGGTTTGGGAGACAAGACAGGCAGGACCTGGAGCCTGCCAGCTGGTGCCGGATTAACCGACACAAGACAAGACAAGGCAAGGCAACAACCGCCCGCGCCCCAGGGGAAACAGGCAGGAACGGAACAACTGGCCACTGGCTGGGCAAAGCTTGTACACAGACCACCCAACTGACAAGGGTCTTTCTACGCAAGGCTGTCGCAACCTTCCCACTTTCCCATTCCAATCACGACCTTGACGTCGACGTGATCGCGACTCGACATCTGTCCCGCGGAACCTGCCATTAATCGACGAAAATCACGATGCAACTGCCTATCTTCTGACGAACACATTTTAATAGACTATTTCTTCCGCCTTCGTAAACGAAAGACCTTTCCCTTCACGTAGATGCGACCACCCTCGAGCGCGCGACCCGCCAACCGACCTTGACGTCCCACCGACTTCGATTTCTTTGACCATTCCGAGAGAACATGTCTGTATGAGAGGATCGACGTCCGAGGACACTCGTCAAAATGGTGAACAGCCAAGGGGTCATGCCTAATGGCCCTCCCAATGGCGGCTACATGCAGCCTCAGACGGAGCAGCGCCCGATGGCGCGACCTTTCACTCTCCCAGAGGCGTTGCCATTCTCGCCACAAACCTCTGTCATCCCGTTTACCTCTGGTATGTTTGGGTTTGATGCTAGGGGCTGCTGATTTTCTGTGCTCACGCAAATTAGATCTCATCCCGGATCCGACCATTGGTTCCGGCTCGCTTGCAGCGAGTGTATCACATCTCTTCAACAGCCAGGAGTTCGACAACCTCAATAAAGAGGCGACCGGACCGAACCAGAATCACGGGTTGAAACACCTGAAATATGCCGTTGATCATGTGCTCCACGACCTGAAGCCGAACCAACGGACTTACTAGTGAGTGGCGTGCAGTGTCGGAGAGAGACGCTTCGTATTAACCACAATGGTCCGTACAGCAAGTTCAAGTCCGTACCGAAGCCGAACCTTAACTCGAATGTGAGCCCAACGGGTGGCTATCAGAGCTTGAGTGCGGGCTTGTCTCCCGTGGCCAAGATGATGTTCGACAGAGCTCCGACTTTCATCAAACCGCCTCCCGGGGCCGCTGGGCTTGCACCTCCGAACGGACAGGCGACGCCTGCTCAACCGTCGCAGCAGCCTCCATCAACACCAAAGAGCTCTGCATCATATCCGAGACTTTCATCGATGCACCCAGACCCGCATCAAAGGAACAATTTCAAATTTGAGGTCGCGATTCCTTCTGAGAAATTCGATCCGAGCGCCTACGTAGAAGTTACTGAGCATTCGGCACCACCACAACCCATTCGCAAGTCGTCAAAAGAGAAGGAAGTCGCGACTCCAGCCCAGGCTCCTTCCGCGCAGCGAACACCCACACCCACACAACCTCAAAAACCTGTGAAGCTTGAGTCGGCCCAGCAAACTCCTCAGCCCGCACCTGCGCAACTTCCTGCCCAACCAGAGCAACCCGCTCAACCCACTCCTTCCCAACCTATCGCCATTCAACCTGCGCCCCCTCAACTAGCTCCTGCGTTGGCACCAAAGCAACCCACACCGCCCGGTGCGTCACGAACCCCTGGCGGCGGCGCATTCACAATCGAGCTTCCCCATGCGCCCGGTTTTAACAAGGACGAGTACCTTGAGATGGCTGTTCCGGACTCACCAGATGAGCCGACTGGCTTATCCATGCGCAAACAAGACGGCGCCTACCAAAATCGACAAGACGAGATCAACACAAATCTTAACCAACGACAGCGAGCCGAAGCCGCCCTGCAAGATTTTGAGCGTCTGACCAAGACTGTTTTCGAGGCCATTAGAAGTGTTCTCGGAAGCGAGCCTGGTTATGAGCAGATTGCGACCTTGAATAGCGACAGCGTCCCCATCCTCACGGCTTCGACCCAGCAAAAACTTCAGACCTCGATTCAAAAGCTCATCGACCTCGGAAGCTACAAAGACGCATCCATCGACGACCTCCAAATGACCCAAAAACTGAGCGAACCAGGGCTGTCGCATGTACTGAATCTCGACTTCAAGGTTGACGAGTCCTGGGGCGAGTCTGAAGTCTCGGGCTTTTTGAACCAGCTGCCGGACATTGAGATGGGGCTCAAGACTGCTCGTACGTGTCTGCGCATCATGTGTGGCGGCAGGGAAGAGAAGCAGATCTACTCCGAAGAAATTATTCAGAAGTCGATCGATGTTTTCAAGAGTGTCGTCGAAGGCATTGTCACTCCTGTAGTTGAGATGCGCGGTTCCGGCTCGACATCTGCCCTTTTCAAGCTGTTGCAACCATACAAGAAGGCGATCGGGCCTGTTTTGACAAACTGCCAGAAGCTGTTTGCTCTACTCGCCAAACTCGTCACATGTATTGAGCTTTCCGACACGGCTCTCGGCACCTTGGAGTTCGCCGCCTCAAGCCTCCTTTTCGTCGACAACGCCTACTTGGAGAAGGATTCTGTCGTTGGAGTACAAAAGTTCGATGGCATCCGCCTCGTCGCTATGGAAATGCTATGTCAGATCTTCCTCGCCAAACCCGATCAGCGCCGCGGCATTTTCGACGACATTCTGACCTCGCTGGAGAAACTTCCCGTCGGCAAGCAGAGCGCCCGTCAGTTCCGCCTGTCAAACGGCAGCAGTATTCAACCTGTATCAGCTCTCATCATGCGTCTTGTACAAGCAAGTTCTGGCAAGGTGGAGGAAAAGGGCACGCGCAGCCGGGCGATGATGGACGAAGACGAGGAGGATGAGGAGATGCCTCTTGCTGGAAAACCGAATGTGGTAGCTACCGTTAAGTCCGAAGAGTCAGGCGCCTCCCAACACGAGCTTGCCCTCGAGGAACTCAAGGCCGTGACGCTTCCATTGACTGAGGGCGCCACGCACAACGCTAATTACGTCGTCAACTTTATGGTCAACCGCGCTTTGAAGTCGACCAAATCAGGCGATACTCCTTACCGCAACCTGCTAGATCTGTTCGTCGAGGACTTTACGGAATGTCTCGACTCGCCGGACTGGCCTTCTGCGGAGCTCATCTTGCGTCAGCTAACGTTTTACATGATGAAGCTGTGGGATGGGGAAAGGACCGCGGCACCCGCTAAAAACATGGCTCTCGAGTTGCTCGGCGTAATGAGCGCTGCCATCTCCAAGCTACGATCGCATGTTCGCCGGACAGCCAACTCAACCGACGGCACCGACTCGAATGAGCTGTCTCGATATCTGTCGGAACTGGCGACATCGGCTTTGGAGCAGAAGTCTCGTATCGAGCATGACGTTTCCTGGTCAGGACCATACCGAGCCACTCTAGAGCATCTTAAACAGCGGCGAAGCGACGATCCTCATTTGCAAGGAGCCATCTCATTCATGATTGCAGACTGGGCTTACAGAATCTTTTCCGGATACGACGCGATGCAAGAGACTTACGATTCCCTCGAGCAAGAATTTGGCCGCCTCGCTTTCCGCCTGCGCATGATGATCGAGGACCGCCGATGGTTGTCCAATGAGTACACTTTCAAGGATGTTAGCAACAACCACGCCAAGCTCTCGTACGCCATCATTCTGCTCCGTTCGCCTTTTTGCGAACATTTCCAGGCTATGCTCAACGTGCTCCTGAAAGCCATGGCCAGTGACCAAGCCACTGTCCGAAGCAAGAGTCTCAAGAGTATCAATCAGCTTCTGGAAACCGACCCAGCTATCCTCGACGGAGACTCTGTGGTCGTTCAGCTCATCATCAACTGCTCAAGCGATTCATCCCCACAGGTGCGCGATTCTGCCATTGGCCTCATGGGCAAGTGTATTGCACTGCGCCCCAGATTGGAGGATAAGATGGCGGAGAGAATAATTGAGAGATTCATCGACTCCGGTATTGGTGTGCGCAAGAGAGCCATGAAGCTGGCAAAGGACATCTACCTCCGCAACCAAAGCAGAGAAATTCGCAGTGCCATCGCCAACGGCTTGCTCCACCGTGTACAAGACCCGGATGAGGGAGTACGAGAACTAGCTCGCCAGATGATTGAAGAAGTCTGGTTCGCTCCATTCTATCAGGTCGACGATACAGCGGCGTACAAGACATCACTCACAGACCATGTCGCTCTCATGATCCAGACTGTCAAATCTGGTAACGTGGGCGCCGTCCTGGACAAGGTACTTCAGTCTATCCTCGGTGGCCAGAACAAAGCCAGCTCAGGACCTTTCAGTGTCAGCATGAAGTTGGTTGAGAAGATGTTTGAACTCATCGATAATCTTGACTCGGAGGACCCCACGATCCCTTCAGGAAGAGACGCGCTGCAAGTACTTCAGATTTTTGCCAAGGCCGATGCGAAGCTATTCACTTTTGAGGAAATCCGACTCCTCAAACCTCATCTCGCCAGTTTCAGCGGCACCGATGATCTCACCGTCTTCAAGGCCGTGACTGTCATTTATCGCCAAGTGTTGCCGCAATTGTCCGCCAAGTATGCCGACTTCCTCCGCGAACTACGAGAGCAGCTTCAGAACTCCGTGGGCAGACTGGGCAAAGCCTTGCTTGACGATGTCATCGCCTGTTTGTGGATCATCGCAGAACTCCTGGACAACCGTGACAAGCTGGCTCACTTGGGTGCCTCCAGTCTTCGTGGTGTCGCTAGCATGCGCAACACGGCGATGGACGCCACAAAGCTCCAGAAGTTTGCCAGATACTCGATCATCGTGGGAATGGTCGGCAAACATTGCGACCTAGACTCCGAGATTGCTGTCTTCAAGAAGATCTTTCCCAAATACTCTGGCACTTCGGTCGCGAAACTCATGGTCGACAACCTTTCACCTTGGGCGGACGCTGCACAACCCATGGAGGCAAGGAAGCATGCTCTGGATGCCATTGGTCTCATTTGCCAGGCGCACCCGCGGAACTATGTCTCGCCAAACGTGTACACCAAGTTCCAGCAAGTGTTCGAGGCCAGGCTTCCGGCACTGGAGAGCGCGGTTCTTCGTTCTTTCAAGGAGTTCCTCCTGACTGAAGAGAGGCGATCTGAAGCTGCTAGTGCAGCTGCCGCTGCCGGTCCGGAAGGGGACAAAAAGCGTGAGCTGACAGTCATGGGCGGAACTAGCTTCGACGACGTGGCTAGCGCGACTACTCAGCGTTTCTTGAAGGAGATTACTCGCATCGCCCTCGCATCCCAAGACGAGCACGCCTTCCTGGCTGTGGAGGTGCTGGGCAGCATTAATCGGCAGGGTCTTGTGCATCCCAAAGAGACGGGTGTCACCCTCATCACCCTAGAAACCTCATCTGTCCAAAGGATTTCCGAGGTCGCCTTTATGGAGCATCGAGCTCTCCACGAGAAGCACGAGACGGTTATTGAGCGAGAATATGCCAAGGCGATCCAGTCCGCGTACGAGTATCAGCGGGATATTGTCCACGATACCCGTGGCGCCACCGAGAACCCCTTTCAGTCAAAGCTTCATCTTTTGATGGAAGTGCTCAAGGTGAGCAAGTCCAAGAACCGTCAGAAGTTCCTGGAGAAGCTTGTTGGCCAAGTGGATTTCGACCCCTCGAAGTTGGACGTATCCAAGCCGCTGCCGCCTCACGTCGAGTTTGCGCGATTCATCATCGAGAACCTGGCTTTCTTCGACTACGTTACGGTCGGCGAAGTCTTGGTAACCGTTACTACCATGGAGAAGTTCTTCTCATCGACTGGCTCTAGCATGGCTCACGTCATTGAGTCAGAAGTTTTCAACATGCGCATGGACTTGGACCAGCCAGCTGAGCCCCAAGCTGATGGACAGCCCGTTCAGCGACCTCAGCCAACGATTACTTCGAAGCGTTTGCGGCAGCTGACGTCTGGATCTGTTCTTATGCTGTGTCTCTGGGAAGCGAGAACCTACCTCCGACGTCTCTACGGCCTCAAGCGCGAGACGAAAGCCAAGCCTACTGCAAAGGACCTAAGCAAAGCACCAACTAAGGTGCAAGCTGTCACTGGCGACAAGTTTTGGGAGGAGGTCACGGCGCACACAACCGCTTTGGCGTCTCAAGAGCAGACACTGGCCATTGAAAAGTGCAAGGCCTTTGTCGAGCTAATGAACGTCGACAAGGAGTTTAAGGTTGCAGATGAGGATGAGCTTGATGGCGAGGGCGACGGCAGCGCTAGTGACGCCGAGGACGACGGGCCCGCTGCTGACGGCAGAGGCCGGAAGCGCAAGGCTGGCAACGCGGTTGGACGACCCAAGAAGCGCCAGCGCTCTACTTCACGCCCACGTGGACGTGGACGTCCCCGCAAGAATCCGGTTGAAGCTGAGGAAGATGCCGAGGCTGACTTCGACGACATGGATTTCGCGTAAAAGTCGTGACACAGCAGTTGCTTTCGACGGTGTTTTTCAATCGCGGCCAAAACTACTGCAATTATAGAACAAACCAAGGAGGGAAGCACCCTCCGTGTACATGTACATCATCGACATCTTTGCACACACGAAACAACATACATGGCATAATCAGTCCAAGGAGTCTGCATTAAGAAGGGAAAAGACTTTGGAAGTGGTCGAGGCATGTCTTCTTTTTTGCTAATTTGGTCTTGTGTCATTCCTCAAGGAATGGACTCGAGAAAGACGAAGGAAGAGAGATTTGAGTGTGCGGGACATGGGCAATCGATCAAAAAATCAAGGCGAGGCGTTTTTCATGTTATGAGGGGGCGAATGAGGAATCAGCTTGGGAGGCTTTTGAGATTATGGGATAAAATATCTTGTCTCGCCCTCTGCGCATATGGGGGTTTTTGCTTCTGGAATGATACCTACTCCTTACTGGCCTTTGCAAAGATAGTTTGCGAGGCGAAATGCGAGTTATTTGAGTTACTTGAAATGTCTCTTTTGATGATGATGATGTGAATGCACAGAGCTTGGCTGGAGCCTTAAAATGCTCTGAACTTGCCTGACAATTCTCCGCACAATGACGATGACGAGAACAGAGGTTTCATGCTGACGCTGCTCTCGTTATTGCCACTTCCTCAAAGAAGAAATCCAATCAAGCTTCATTGAGCTCTCTTCTTCCTCCAAGAAGGACCAGCGGTTGAATTCAGATTCGATAAAAAAAAACTTGAGTGGTTCGTCGAGTCGTTGCCAATTTCGCCTTAACTACGCTGATGGCCCAGAGGGGGTTGATATGAATCGGCAGATTAATTAGAGCGAGGTGGATGTAATTCGAAACTCAAGAGCCTGCTACTATTCGTACCTACGTCTGGCTATTCTTCCCTAGTACTCCTGTCGTCTCCGTCTCCGTCTCCGTCTCCGTCTCCTCTCCTCCTAGGTATATGGCTATAGCTACCGCTTGATCGTCACGATCGCCATCTAATCCAGCTACTTCGTCGCCGAGCTGGCCGTCGGTTTCCGGACGGGGTCGCTCGCGCTGGTTGCGGATGCCTTCCACTACCTGCGTCTGTTCACATACGATAACCAATTATACGAATCCGAATGTCAACAGGTCAGAAATTTTCGACTTGAAAACACTCAAGTGATGGCCGACTTTCATGGTGAATACGACACGGATGCCGAAGAAACTCTTAGGATGACGTCGATGTGTAATGCAAGTTTTTGGAATTATCGCAGCCAAAGACAAGTGACAGTAACAGTCTCGGCAAGTTATGTTTTCTCTAGCTGAAATGTGCCCACCCACCATCCAAGGACAATCAGCGAATCACAACCCATACTGAGCTGCCTCTCCTGTTGGGTAGAAGCAGGCTGCGCGCCTAATGCGGAGAAGCCGCATGATGATTTCTTCTCTTTCACCTCCACCAATGCTCAAAAGGAGCTGCTTCCCCTTACAAGTTAACAGCTTCCATCGTGCAAATCAGCATTGGTTTACATGCTGTTCTTCGTTGCCTTAGGTAGGTGCTTTTAACGGTATTGCGTGGGCTTCTTTCTAAGAGACATCCGGCCATAATTGATTCGTGGAGAGCGTGCTCACGACTGCAGGTTCAGGTCAGATTCCGACTACAGCGATGTTTGCAAAGCAGAACCTGATAAATATCGACATCCAAGCGGTACTACTCAAAGAGAAGGCCCCGTGTTTTGTGCATTGATATCCCGCACCACAGTTGTCTAATTTCCTCCCGCCAAGTTTGTAATAGAATCACCTTCTTAAGATGCCCGCCAGGAATCCCCTTTTCAAAAGGCCTTCTACAAGGGATAGGCCAAAGACTGGAGCGACTTCGGATTGGGTATGGTATTGTGTAAGTCAGATCTCAATGATCACACATTCTTGTCAAAAACTTACAATCAATAGAGCAACTGCAACACCGGGCCACTGAACACCAGCATTGACGAAGCTTGTCTAACCTGCCGACATTGGAGATGTGAAGCTTGCTTATCGGAGCAGGTGAGAACATACGATTCAATAGAACCGAAGGCGGAAACAGAAGAATTGGCGCCAGTGCGGGAACCGGTGCTAATCGCGAGCACTGAGTTGGATGATGGCACAATCCCGGCTTTGGCAAGTCCAGCAGGTTCCGAATTTGACCTCGCAGATGCAAAAGTTCCTGAAAATGAAGCGAAGCCACTGAAGGATTTCGATCCCCCGGCTAATACGCTGAAGCACACCCCTCTGATGATGGGTGACTCTGTTGGCTTCAAAGGGGGCAAGCATGCAGCAACTCTGGGCCCTTTGCTGCGGTTTGAGGGAAAACTCTACTGGCTAGTCATGGCACATGTCTTTGACGGGGCCTTCATTGGAGAGAACATACCTGACGATGTCAAGCTGGTCCATCCCTGTGAAATTGACTGCCCGCCGGGAGTGGAACCGACAGAGATCGGAACTTTGAAGTACTGGTCTGGACCGCTTTACAGTACGCATCGATCATCCTATTATCTTCGGACATTCTTTTCGCAGGTTCCGATCGACCACTGTGCGGTAATCACAGACTGGGCCCTGTGCCAGGCTTACGGCGACGGCTTGGCAGAAGCTAATTCACTTCGATATGTACCTGAGGATCGAGTTGATGAAGTCGCTTGTTCTCACATCCGTTCGTTCTTCCTTCAAGATCCAAAGTCGAGGGTCGTTAAAGTCACTGGAAGGAGTAGTGGGTTACGATACGCTATCGTCTCTGAGACCCTAGCCGCAGTGGAACAGAACATCACTACGCATGAGGTATACATTCAGAATGCCCCTGGATGGCCGGGAATGATGACAAGAGATGGGTGGAACTCAGGCGGAACGGGCATCCCTGGAGATGCCGGTGCTTGTGTCATTGACGATGAGACTGAAGCGCTCCTTGGCATAGTATGGGGCCGTAACACCTATGATGGCGACACGAGCATGGAGAGAATTACATACTTTACCTCCATTTGCGACATTTTAGACGACATATATGAAAAGTGTCCAGACCTTGGCCTGGCGAGCATTGCAGGAGGGGACTCATATAGACCAGACAGACAAACAGGCCCTCAGCTTGACGAAGCAGAATCCGACGTCGACAAGGTCTTTTCGCATATGGAAAGCATCAGTTCACAGTCCTCAGCTCAAGGCGTTGAGACCCAAGCTTTTCGCGAAACTCTTGCAACGCTTTTCGTCGAGAGATCTGGATTAGTTGTCATTTTCAAAGCTCGCATGCGGTTCGACGGAATTGAAGGCAAGGAATTGGCAAATGAATCACGGCATGCTCTCAGGGATTTGGGCAAAGGCCTGGACCAGGATTCGAAGACTATGGAGCAGAAGGCTCGCTCACGACGCATAAAACGTGATGCCGGTTACATCGCGGATTCGGTCTGGAGGACTTGTGATCCTGACTTCGCAGGTCATCGACTGGAAGTCGAAAAGTTGACGTGGTCTGGAGAAGATCAAAGAAGATACTTCATGAGTCTATTGCAGAAAGGCAAATCCAAAAATGAACATTTGTCTGCTCCCGACATGATTCCGGAGGTTAAATCACATATCGACAACGACGACGAAAACGAAGCGAATTTTGAGCTGGAACAGGAACGAAAACTCGAGAGGCAGCTTTCCGAGAAGATTGAAGAGTTAGAGAACTTCATTCTGGAGAGTGAACATTTGGTTATTTTGAAAACAAGCTCCGAGCTCTTTTGGAGCAAGACCAGATCACGCGAGGGGTAATTTGGAGCGCTGGAGAGAATCTGCAAAACGCCATCGAAGAGCAAATTGAAGAGAACCCCCCCGACAAAGCACAACAGCACTTCTCAGAGAACGTCAAAAACACCACCATCATCGGGCGCACTTTGCCCGAAATAGTCGACAGATGGCTTCCGCAGTGGTTCGATGTTCTCTGGGAGCCGCCAATACCGCCTGGGACTGAGCGAATCCGATGGACCTGTGTAAGCATGAGCCTTATTCTAAAGTACGGTAGAACCAAATAGGCTAAGTCAAGTACAGTCATGTGGTCAAAGGCTGTATGATGATTATGCCGACCCCGTAACAGCGCAAATCCGAAAGCTGCAACTTCATCCTCAAAGATCGAGACAGCCCAGTCCAACTCACACGCAAAAAAGTAACAATCAAGGAACCCAAGGTCCATCAAATATTGCAGGACCGGCAGGGACATGGACTTCGGCTGGAAGTGCGTCTTCCCAAGGTCTAGGAGGCGGCTCTAGCATTCCATCACGCACTTCAATCATGACAGGCCCTTCGATACCTTCCCAGACCGGTTCATCCGTGCAAAGAAATCGTCTTTTTCTTCTATTCAGTATTCAAGCTGGAAGGGAAGGATACGCAAATGTTCTAGGTCACGCATACGTTGATCAGGTGCGGATGAAAAACGACAATGCCCTCTTTAAATTACTAAGAGAAAAGTATATGACAGAACGGAAATTGTCTTCTCGCTTCACGTTGAGGACCGTTTCAGAGATCGGAAATTGCATGGTTAGTCGCCTTCTTACCCCATAGAAACGTACATTGACGTTATTGTCCGATAGTTACGTGTTGACTTCAGCAACTTCATTCAAAACATGAAGAGACACTCTGCCGCCTGCCGTGTTGATCCTGTCTTCAGCTGCGGCTGCTGGCCCGTCATACCCGCAATCTATGACTATCGTTACATTCCTCAAGCACCCATGGAGGCTTTTGATGTGGGCAAGAATTACCTCATCCATCATTTCAGGAACCCGGGCTGTCTTGACCAAGGGCAGACTTCTGTGCTATGTCACATGCCCTTGAAGAAAGACACCGTGCTCGTTGCTGAGGCTGGCAGAGCAGTAACGGGATGGGGAGTTTACCTTGACGAGGACTGGCACTGGAAAACAATATGTGTTGTTATAACCGTGTTGATGATACTAGTCAGCATTGCACTTGGCTTTACTTGGTGGTTTGCGAAATCTGACTTCTCCGGCGGCTGGGGTGTGGCTAGCTTCTGTGTCCCGTCTGCCACATTAGTGGTCACTGTCGTGGGGTTGATGGCTCACAAGAGTTACTGAAAGCATACGCGAAGACAAGATGAGAGAAGAGAAGCTAAGTGTCTTTATTTGAGGAAGGCTTGTATTTCAGAGTGATCCCTACTGTTGTCTCGACTCTGCTTCTGATCACGAGTCTTCTTTTCGAGAGGTTCCGGTGGAATGTGAAGTCACGCATGCAAGGGGACTTTGAGGTTGCGGGATACTGCGCAATGGCCAGGACAGTTGTGACAATGATTAAAGGTGTTTCGGCGCCTCGCACTGATTGCACCAAGATATCTCAATCCGTTGATTTTCGTTTCAATACCACTTCATGCTCATGGTACGAACTCGTACACTGGCGGCTTCTCGTCGGATATTTGCATCTTGTCTCACAAATACTCACGAGCAATCATTGGTCTGATCGTACAGCATGTCTTCTCTTCTCAAAAAATCTAACACGTCAGCCTGAATTCCAATGCGCCTGACTCAGGCTGAGCTGGTTCAGCTGACCTGTCTCAGTTAAGCCACGGTAACGTACATTGCAGTTTCGACCGTCCCCATTCACGGTTTGTTGCCAACCATCCCTATCTTCGACACATTTTCATTTTGAATACCAGTCAAGAATTTACAGATACGAGGCCGACATGATGACCGACTGCGAGGGTCCCTCAGACCCGAGTGACATGTCCGATCCCGATGTCAGTGGGATAGGTGTGAGCGGGCCCCTCGCCTTTTCTTCTCATTCGAATGAAACTAACTAAACGAGCAGGTATCGATAGGGTTCGTTGGAACTGGTTGCCTGATGATTCTACTTCTAATCATCTACTATGTTTTCTTCTTTGACCCCAAACTTGACCCGCTGCGGGATCCAGGGCAAGCCATGAAGAAGCAGAAAAGACCCAACACAATTGATGTGGCAGTTCTGCGAAGGGTCAGATGGGCGCTTTTCACCGTCGGTGTCAGCTTTACTTGGCTTTTGGATGAACGGAAAGATGCTTCGATAGAGAGAGGGTTCAACAAGGTATGGTGGTTGCTGTCCGATCATCTCTACAGATGGACAGAGCGAAATGGCGTGCCGTTGACCAAGTTCTGACGTTGAGGCAGTGCATACTCGCGATGAGCGACATCCAAATCGCCACAGTACTCGCTGTCCTGATCAGTGGCTACCACGAACTGCCTCGTACGATTTCAGCTTATCACTGGATGATAATTGTCTACACTGCGTAAAACTCCTCTCTGCAATTCGTTAGAAGGAAGCACTGCAGGGCCATCGACGCTGATAAATAATATTCGTAGCTGGTTCTCATCCGTGGCGCACCTTGCAGCATTGTCCCACCTCCGAACCTACTACGCAAACCACCCAGAACGCCTCATATGGCGACTGGTGTTAATCTTCTGCGTCGTCACAATGCTGAGCGTGGCCATGTTTATCAACACTCCAATCAAGGTGAAGATTGACGCTTCCGACGGAAGCAAACTCACCGACTACAGCGCAATTTGCTTGTTCAACGAGTCGAGACTTTCAAATGGGAGCGTCCCTGAAATAGCCATGCTTGCAGACACGATATTCTCTGTGTCCATGCTAGTCTTTGGCTTGATCATCCGAACGGTGAAAATGAGCCGCGGCGTCTCCCGTTGGACTTCGTTTTATAGGTCGTACCTGCGATCGAAGTTGGCCGTCATAGTCAAGGGGGAGGACTTCGGCCTACGTCGAGTGCTGGGTCATCATTTGTGCACGCTAATCATCGCTCGTCCATTGGTTGTCTCTTGGATATTGGGGCGCTTGTATTTGGAGCTGTGCAGCTCATTTCTTGCTGAGGTGTGTAAACTCTATCTTTCTTTTCCCTTCCATCGCCGCCCTGATGGGAGCAAGGATGACTGCTAAGATCCTCACAGGTCGCTTGGGTCGTGATCACGGCATCATGGGGTCTCAAACAACTGCTACTGATACGAGCAGAAGGCCCTGAGGATGAGAACAGCTGGAGCTTTGGGCAAGTCACCGCTGTAGTGCTCTTCATAAGTCCACTATGCCTAGTATTCGAGCAGTTCTTCAATCCGGGTACGTTTTCCGTGTGGCGACCCCTCTTCTTCCATTCGCCCAGGCCTCGTGGGTCAGCAGCTTTGCTGACCTACCATTCATGTCAAGAACCAGCAGACGCCGCCGATACCAGGCGCAGTAGAGCTACGAGAACTCGCTCCGATGGCCTTCTCGAAATACAGGCCTCAGAACCAGAGGGCGTAGACGCGCGACAAGAGCCCATCGAGTGGGTCAGATTGACACACATCACCGCATGTTGGGATGCCCCATCATCTCGAGCCACGGTGCATCTGTTCGTCGGCTTCAATTTCTTGCTGATGGTGTACGCGTTCAACAACTACGTGGTGTTCCGGGCGTTCGTAAAAATGATGACATGGTTCTTTGTGTATCAGCCGATCCAGGCGGCCCTCGTCCTTCTGCTGGGCATGGAGCTGGAGCAGACGGAGGTTTGGGTGCGAAGCCATGCATTTAGACGCGCAACGGTCGTCGCTCTTATAATTGCATGTCTGTCAGGGACTATAGGAATTTTCTTGCCCTCTTGGGAGACGCCCTTCACCCACCTTTACGTCTGCCCTTGGGAAATAGTGCCGGTCTGTCTTGACTATTGGATGGTAGGGGTTGTGGTACTACAATACGGCGGTTATCTGTTCATCTACACCCTGAGAAACTCGTCGGGGGCATTACGCTCGGATGGGTAGGAAAGGGGAAGAGATAATGTGCTACTTAGATACTAGGGTCAGGGTGATACGCCAACCTAGCCTGAAGTCTTTGCCCACAGAGAGAGGATCTCAGTTTCCCAAACAAGACGCACACAGTGACGAGACTGAAGCATCGATGACCCAACAAGATTGGAATTAGGAAATAAATTACGAATGTCTAAACATCATATCCTCATTTGCAAATTGCCACCAGAACATCCTCGGATTCTTTACTTCTTGGACCCAAGATCATCCTCACTCTCGTGGAACATACTCCTCCTAAGCGTGCCCGTTCCAGCGGGACTGACCGGCAACATCCTCGCCGAGATGTAATCCTCGCCATCGGAAGCTCCTGTTGGTGGACTAAGAGGGCTCGGATGTCCCGGTGTTGGTGTCTCAGGGATACCAGGTGTAGGCGTCTCCGGTACCGTCGCGGGTACCCCGCGAGCACCCTGCTGCGCACCGGAAACCTCTTGCTCGCCACCAGATGATGCCGAGCTGACCGTCGCCTGGCTGATGTGTCTCAGGTGCCGAGTCTCGTTGTCGCTCAGACCCGAGACATCGGAGTCGTGGCGACCGGCTGGGGTGGAGTGGGTGACAGGCGGGGAAGGCGGCCCGGGTTCGGGGGACTGCGCACGGGTCTGGAAGCCGAGAACGCCCGACGACCGCGAGAGGGAGGATGCGTTCTCGTTGCTGGAGACGGAGGCGTAATAGGATGATTGATGTGTTGTGCCGGGGTTGGAGCCGTTACCCGTGCCGAAGTGGGTGTGTTTATTGATGATTTCGACCGGGGTGAGGCCCACGCCGTGAAGTTCTGCGCGAGGTGAGGTATCTGAAATTCGTTAGTAGTCTGGTGTTGCGATGTCGATGGAAGATACTTGCCAGGAAGTTCGGCAATGTGGTCATCGGCCATCTCATGGGCAATAACCGGTGCCGGAGAAACGGCAGGAGCAGGAGGCGGCGTGCGAACCTCTGCCATATCCAGAGTGGACGGGGTCTCTTCAGTCGTGACGGTCGGCGCCTTGGCAGGCTCACTGGGCTGGCCTCTAATCCAGGAGATGATGCGTGATCCGTTGTCGTCAGTGGCGGTCGCAGTCCCGTTGCCCTGCCTGAGGACCTTGCGACGACGCCAAAGGCAGAAACCGACCAAGATGCCAGTGATAAAGACGAGACCTAAGACAACTCCTAGAACGGGCGCGACCCATTTCGGAGTGCCGCCACTACCACCATTGTTGTTACCATTGCCGGGATCGTCAACAATCGGCCGGTCAGTCTCTTTCGCCTCAGTGTAGGGGTACCATGTGTTGATTTTTGTTGTGTACTCGGCGGCGAAGACAGCTGAGAGACTCGGATCAGCCCAGCCTCCTGATACCACCGGTGTCGTGGCCGTTGCCGAGCCCTGGGCGTCACCACCAATCTTGCTCTGAACGGCGGTCGGAACGGTGTAGTTGGACCACTTGCTGGGACTGTAGCTGTCCTGCCACTCTCCGCTCGAGACATTGAAGACATGGAAAAAGTTTTGGACGCAGGGTCTGTTGCCAGCACCCGATGTTTGCGCGTATCCTCCAATGACCAACATCTGGTCCGGGTAGGGCATCACGCATTGGTGACCGGCGCGGGCATGTAGCGTCTTGCCATCGTTCAGCTTGATCCACTGGAACGATGGCATGGACAAAACCCAGACAGCATCGCTGAAGCCCTCACTTAGGCTGACACCAGGATAGCCGCCATAGTAGTACAAATTGAAGCTGGAGCGATCGGCTGCAGTGGCCAGGACGGCGCAACCTCGGGTGACGGCGCCAGGTCCGCCTGTAGTCTCTTGTTGATACCATTTGTCCGCAGCAATGTCGTAGATATCAATCTTTTGTGTGAACTCGGGACTCTGTTGCGCCTGTATCGGTTGTTAGCACAAAGGTTAAACCCAAAAAGCGACGTAGAACTTGCGCTGAGTTCTGGATTCGAAGACTGTGCGAGGCCGCTGTTCGCGAATTCGGGATACGTAACACCTCCCACGACGACCAGGATACCTTGCTTTCCGACAGGAACCCAAACTGCTGATGGGTTTGCTCTTGGCTTTACATCTTCCAACGTCTTGTTGGAGAACGTCTCGGATAGCTGTGTCGACATGTCAAGGGTGATGAGTGAGTCTGACGTCGTGTTGGCGACGTTGGACTTGTTGGTGCTGGACCGGTAGATCTCGCCCCAGACAGGTGAACGCATGCCACCGATGTACCACGCTTTGTTTTCGGATGGAGCGCTGACTCCTGCTCCGTAAGTTACCAACGGCGAGACGCCGTCGGGAAAGGTCTGCTGACCGCTGCCATTCCTGAACAGCCCCTTCTCTGGACCATAATCGTAGAGACGCCAGAGAATGACCTTGGAATCGTCTGGCGCCTCCGAGGCATCTGTCCTTCTCTGGAGATTACCTCCATACAGGTAGAACTCTGCGTCGTTGTGAAGAAGAGCTCCATCAATCCTGTTAGGGGAGTAACTACCGACGGGGCCGGATCCACCGGGCGCCTTTGATGTAGTTTGAATCAGTTTGGTGAGGTTAGTGTCCAGATCGAACGGGTTGCTGAAGTTGAACGAAAGCATAAGCCCGAACGGGTTGTCTGCGCAGGTCAGTCGGCATCAATCCTGATGGAAGCGCAACGAGACTTACTCAATGAAGAAACCTGATTCTCATTTGGAAGCTGCTGCGTCCAGGCCAAGTCTCCGCCATCAAGCCAGAGCGTGTCGCGAATAACAGCAGCTTGGTGTCGTCAGTATGCTGCTGCATCGAAAGAAGCAGGTGCTTCGTACCTCTTGGTGCTTCCCAGTAGCACATACTTGCACTGATTTGTCCGGGCATCCATCCTTCATACTGACCAGCCGTGAGGCCGACCAAGGCCGCGAACAACGCGGAGCGCGTGGAAGCCATCATTTCCACGGCGTTGAGCCTGAGTTGCTCGACGTTTGAGGCGTAATGCAAGAATTCACGTAGGCCGTCGCTGTCTCAGTGCATGGCGGCTGCTCGAGGTGCTTATTTGGGGCGGGATAACACCGCGCTACTAGCAGCAAGTGGCAAAGAGCCTTGAAAGAGAGAAGCGGAGCGAAGGAGGTCAGCGTAAGCAGAGCGGCGGGTGATGGCTCGAGTGCGGTTAGGAGTCCCCGCGTAAAGGAAGACGGGCCAGGCTTTGCAGAGAGGCTCTTACGGCTGACTGGGCCGGCTTGTGCCTGTGATTGGGAGAAAACTTCAGAGAAACTACTTCGATTATTGATAGTCCGAGTCTCAAAAAGAACTGGCCGGGAGATGAAAACGGAGGGCTCGAGAACACGGTCGAGATCGACTGAACCCCGCAGCGTCGCCTTCACCAGATGCCCGAGAGAACGGATCGGGACGGTGGCGACGGGAAACGACAAGAGGGACCAACGAGCCGGCAGAGACAATGATAAGATTATTGCCACAAAGAAAGTCAGTCCGACTGCCCAACTCAGTGTGTGTGTGTAAGGCTGGACCCACTGGGTGAAGCACGACTGGAGGCGGCAACCGAGAAGATGGAGGGTGGTAGAGGATGCGATGTGCTTATGCAAGTCTTCGGGCCCTAGACGAGGCAGGTCGGGCTCGGCGGACTCTCGGATGGGGCCATTCACGAGGACGAGAAGCTCGTACCGATTTTCTTGAGTGTGGAAGTAGCTCTCGTCATGATTGGTGGGTTGTGAGGGGTGATGGTTGGCATCCCAGAGCAGAACGACTGGTTCTGGTGCTGATCGCAGAAACATGGCGACTTCAGCCTCACCATCCAGTGGGCTAGTCAATGAACTTCATGGCCACTGAGCTTGATCCTACGGAAGGAAAAGTGCAATTCGCCTTGGAATAGGCATCCTGTGTCTGATTCGAAGACTCTCTCACCAGGCGAGAAGTGTCTTGCCGATCGCTCCCACTGCTTGCGCTGTGTAATTGACTCGTGTAGACTGCGAGGAGAGCAACGAATTGCGCAGCACCAACATAGAAGTAACAACAGGTGTGGCACAGGCAGGCAGTGCTCAGTGTGCGGAAACACGGCAGCGATACCGCATCCCCGACAGGGACGACCGTAAGCATAAACACAGCTGGCTTCTGTCAACACTTGTTGGGACGAACCAGCCACACCAACTCAAGGAATCAAGAGCAAAGAGTTGGTTGCCGTGGCAGACAAACATGCTACCCTGTCGGCTAAATGGGGAGAAAGTTTCCTCGGGAGTTTGCCGCATGAGAAGAATTGGAATTTCCCCAATGATGCGTGGTTGCTTGCCTGGCTGTAGTTTTGACTTCTCTAGCACAGCATCTGGTCAGCACCAGTGCTTGTCTTTACTCCTCGCGGCAAGTAGTCCGAGACTTGAGGCGACCCAGACTTGCGCGACAGGCGAGACAGCGCACCAACGGCAGTGACATGGTTCGGGGTCATGAGCCTGAAGGAAGCAAAAGTGTGCTCTGCCGGCGGGACTCAGATGGCTGCTGCCTGTGCCTGTCATGAGCTTCTTGGGCGCAGCGGACCCGGCATCAGCATGCATACATGGTGGTGTGGTGGCAGTGGTCGAAACAAGGGAAAGGTATCTGCAAGTCAGTCAATAGACGAGCCGCCAAGCAGAGCTGCAAGGCCTGGATGGGACCAGCACAGTTGGGGCAGTGGATTGCGACCAGGATCGGGACCAGGGAGCTCGGGCGAGCTCCAGCATCGAGTCTCCAGCCTTCTAGGTCAGGAACAGGCAGAGCCAGAAGCTCACTAAAATAAAGTGTGGTAGGATGACGCTGTCAGCCCTGTAGGATGGGTCGAGTAAGACGTATCCTGGACAATATTAAGAGTCGGTGAACCGTAAGACGACCACCAGACTCTGGCGGCGATGCCGCAATATGAATCGTGTTGATGAGCATAGCAGCCAGCCTGCCACAGGCGGGCAATCATGCCACAGACCGAGCGAAACCTGGAAAAGACCCGATGGCTTTCTCATCTAGATGGGGTCATCGGGTGCGGAGGTGGCGGCAAGCCTCGAAGTCGGTCCTCGCCGAGGAAGCGAAACATTGATCGATGGTGGATGAAGAGACAAAGGCGGGAAGAAGGGACGGGAGAATAGAGTGCGAGAAACGGCGGCCGGGAAGCTAGGCTCTTCCCAGTCTAGCTTGATGAGGTAATCGTCGTTTGCACCAATGGGAAGTCCGGTTTGGAAGACGAGCAGGCACGGACGGAAGCGACCCACTTTCACCCATTACCCCTCTTTCCATCCCCAGTATTAGATCAGCAAACAGGGCCAAAAGAAGAAAGCCCGCTCTGAGCGGTCCTTCTCATAGGGCAGGAGCGAAAATCCCATGCTGAGATGCTAAGCTTAATTCGGATTAGCTCACGCCTATTGTGAGTGCGTTTTTGTCCCCTGTTCCTGGCCATCTCATCCTTCTCTGCTGACTTCTTCTCCTTCACGCATTTTCCCACCTGGCCGCCCTTCCCTCAGCCTGACCATCCCAACCACCCTCGTTGCAATTGAATCCAATTCACGACAAGGATCTCACGAAGAAACTTCCATGTACGGCGATGTCATGGCTCCGTTCAATGGGTCGAGCAATCAGCACTTGCAGAATGGCCACGAATCCGGCCATGCATCATGCTATGTTCAATATTGAGACCTTACAAATACCTCATTGCATATGACAGAGACCGAGTTATGCTTACACTGTCACCAGCCTTGCCTCCAAGATGTCCAAAGCAGTGGTCGAGATCGAGTCATGATTCACGGCTACGTCCACGACAGCAAGACGGCACAACATCGCCAGGCGCATGGCCAATTTGCCCCGGATTCTCCTTGCTGCTTGCACCGCATCGCCGATGATTGTATCAATACGACCCCATCACACGAAATCTCCCTGAGACACAATTCTGTCACCAATTGTTCTCTCAAATCGCCTCGCAGTGCGCACAAGTGGCACCTCTGGGCTCATGCTGTGCTACTTGGATTGCCTCACAGCCCCTCTTCCCGCTGCAATCGACCGGATACTAGCATCTTGGACGACTCGATGGCAGCCTGTTTCCTTTGTGCCCGGTAATTGATCTTCCGCAAGGGACACTCGGACGCTGCCGTCGAGCCATGCCAGTCGCACAACTGCTCGGGTTCGTGTCTCTTGTTAATTCGAGTCTTGCCACGTTCTGGCACCTTGACCAACAAGTTTTCCGTGCCTGGCAATCTGGAAGCAATATCGTCTGCGTCCCTGGGTCGATGATCTTCAATCTTGTTTCCCACGCCGGAACTCAACCGTCGCAGGCGCTTCGCATCCCGCATGTCTACCACCCTACTGCTTTCCCGACACGTCTAGGCCCCAGAATTCTTGTCGGTCCAACGCCTCTTCATTGAAGAGTTACTTGTTACGTTACTTATCATATCCACCTCGTTCTGCCCGTTCCGACCTAGACCGATCCAACAGCACAGGCATACATGTGCAGTTAACCCTGGCTTGCAGCGTGATAGACGAGTCTTGCGCGAGCGGGAACAGGGCAGACCAGTCATGTCCGTGGCCCACGCCAAAAGTCCCCTGGGCGTGCAGGAAGCTCTTCGGTCTTGGCCCTTGCCAATGCCACCCGCCCCCAACCCAAGCACAACGACAACGACAACGGCCGGCCGATGCCTCCCCACGCCGCCCGACCTCATCCATGTGGCCAGGCTTCAAGACGGGAACCAGAGCGAGTCGCGAGTCGTCTGGCTCACCACCCACCACGCCGTGGTCTCTACTATCTCACTCTATACGATTTGATGATCCATTTTCTCGTTTTTCTCTTCTTCGTTTTCGCCTCTTTCACTGCGGACCTCTACTTGGTCCCAGTTTGCTACAGTTCCAGCCCAACCCTGGCGATCACCCACAACCCGCGTCGGTTCCTCGTGCGGCATATCGCAGCTAGGTAGATTCTCTTGGGTGGGAGTTTGGAGCAGCCATGATGCCAGCCTGATGCTCTGCAAGTAACTTCGCACTTCGCTGTTGACATCTCAAGCCTTCAACACTGCCGTATCGAGGCGCTGCTCCTCCGGGACGCGTACCCAAGTGTTCATGTCGTCGCCATCACATTTTATTGATCTTGGCGACGACACTTCCGGAGCCGTTCCCGTGTGCCGTTGTCACAGAGACCCATCCAACTTCGAGTCGGGCGCTGCTTGCCTTTCAAGGCAGTAGCTTGCCATCTCCAGCCAACACCCCTGCCGTCATCTTCGCAAGCCCCGGGCCAGGGTCCTGGTGGATTCCCACACGGCCACGCCCCTCCTCCGATACCCACTTCCACCGGCTTTGTCGCCTCTTGTACCCCATTGCTCTTGTCCCGATCTTGCATTCGCCAATGATCTTCGAGTGAAGCATCATGGTAGAAGTCCACGCCTCCATTCACCCCGACTGCCGTCCGAGGCACGCCCCCATCAGGGTGGTGGCACGTCAGTACACGAGGAGTCTAGAGCTTAGCTTCCATGTTGCTGGATTCCTTCGTCATCTCATTTCCCTGCCCTCGGCCTCTCGCTGGCTGGCTTAATTAGTTAACGCCCTCCCCATTTGCTCGAGCGAGAGACAGAGAGGGAGAGAGAGGTTTGCTATATGCCCGGCTCATAGGCCACCCATCTTTGTCAACACCATCTCGGACGGAGGTCCCGCCGAGCGGACACCACGCAGCTAGCTTACGGGGTACGGACTGCTCTCTCTGGCTAAAGCTAGCGGGGAATCTTTTCCTGTCATTGTACGGAGCCCTCTTCCTTCTGAGCTCAGGTAAGGCTGCCTCGCCAACTCAGCTCTCAGCCTCCCTTCCCCTCGCTGCATCCCATCGTACATACATATGAGCCCCCAGGTACCATTCCCAGCTCGCCTGAGTTTGTCCTGCCCCCAACTCCCACCTGACACCCTCTGAGCGCGCCTTCCAGCTTCAAAGGCCGCCCTCCCACACTCGTTAGTCGATCGTCGCATCGCATACTACCATTGACTGTGGGCGCCTTTGGGAACTAGCCTCTCGTTCACCTCAGCTACTCGGCCATCATGTTGTTGAGATCACTCTTGGTCCTCGGGACCTTGGCCGCCAATGCCGCCGCGCAGGACGGCATACATGCCAGACAAAACGACTCGTCTCCGGCGGAATATGCGGCAAGCTCTGCTGAATACACTCCTTCACCCACGCCGGAGTCCGTCGTCGAGGTGGTGTCGTCAGTCCCAGCAAAGACTGAATCGGTCGCTGGGCCTGCGTCGTCGTACGCTGCCCAGCCAGAGCCAACACCCACTGATTCGAAGAAGACTGAGGACTACAACACCAACACCGATGATTGCGAGCATTGGGGCTCCAAGTGCCCTTGGGGGAAAACTGTGACTGTCACGGAGAAAGTTAAAGAGACGCAGACAGCTACGGAGACCGTTTGGAAGACGATCGAGACCACTGTCACCACGGAGAAGCCTACCACTCTTACAACCACGTGAGTCTATCTGCCTCTACCAGAGAATATAGGGCGATTTTTCTGACAAACATACAGAACCACATGCACCGAGACAGTCTTCACCACCCAGTCCTACACCACAACTGACTATGAGACGACAACCGTAGTGAAGACCAGCGTCACCTCGTATCCTGTTACGACGACAGTTGCCATGTAAGTGAAAACCTCATCTTCTACGCTTATTCGTCTACGGTTCGGGTCATTAGTCGCTAGTGGGAAGATGACCGAATCCCATCATCCACTGTCTTAGCTCCCAGCCTTCTATGAGCTGGCATCGGATGCATAATGTGCAGATTACAGGATCAAGACTCTATACTAGTGGATCTTAGTACTAATTGATCTCAGCTGCAAACCTGTACCTGAGCCGACCACTTCAGAACCGGCCGGGTACCCCACGTACGGCAGAAAGCGGACTAACCACGAGATCTGCGAGACCAAGACGGTGGTAACCTCGACAACAAAAACAGAGTACATCACCGAATATACGACTGTTCCGGTGCCAACCACCGTTGAAGTTACCCAAAAGTATCCCACGACTATTGTCCAAACGGAAGTCGAAACCCAAAAGTACACGGAGACCAAGGACCGCACCCAAGTTGTCACACAGACTCAGGAGGTGACCGCTACCAAGGTTTACACTTCGGTCTCAACCTTCACCACCAAACACATCGTGACAACTGAGATTCCGGTGACTGTGGTGTCGAGCGTCACTCAGTACATCACAACCACTTTCACGACGACGGAGGTCTTGACCAGCAACTACTACTTCACCAAGACTCAGACTCAAAAGGTCACGGACTACGAGACTATCACCAAGGATAAAACTAAGGAAGTAACCGACTACCAGACTGTAACCAAGGACAAGACCAAAGAAGTGACCAACACGGCCACTATCACGAAGCCTGTTACCCGCACAGCTACAGTGACGTCTGTTACGACTTTCACAACACCGACAACCATCGTCTCGACGTATGTCTACACTACAAGCGTTCCTTATACCATCACGCTGGACCACACTACGACGACGACAGCTTGGAGTGTGTCTACTTGGATTAGCAAGACGACTTACACGAAGCCAATCACCATCACGGCGTCTTACACCGAAATCCAGACCCAGACTGCCACTGCGACTGCCACTGTGACAGACCGACAGACTGAGCGATACACCGATTCAACCACCATCTACGTGTCGAAGACTTTCTACGACACCGTCACAGTCTCAACCAGCTACCCTGTCACTGTTCCTGTTACTGTCACGAATGACCGCACTATCCGGGAGACTTCTTACACGACTGTAGTGGAAACCTACGTTACCACCATCATATCCAAGGTCCCCGTCGTCTCGTATATCACGCGCACCAATACCCGCACGGCAACAGCAACGGTCACCTCTCCACCAGACACAATCACTTTGCCGCCGGTCACTGTGACGACCACGATCTCGGGCTCCCTCACGACAATCACTTTGCCGGCATCAACCATCATCGTGCCCACGACCGCAACAGTTACAGGCCCTGGAGAAACTATCACGCTTCCTGCTTCGACCATCACCATACCGCCAGTGACGGTGACTACGTCCATCTCCGGCTCGCTCACCACGATCACCTTGCCGGCGTCTACCGTGACGGTTCCTACGTCGATCTTCGCTACCGCAACGGTCACTGGACCTGGTGCCACCGTCACCTCTCCCCCTGAGACGATCACTCTGCCTGGCTCGACAATCATCTCGACCATTGCTGGCGAGCTGACTACAATCACGCTTCCAGCCACCACACTGACTCTCACCACAACGGACCTCGAGACTATTACTATCCCGCCTGAGACAACCACTCTCCCTGGTACCACCGTGATTACCACTCTGACCGAGACTGCCCCAGTATCTACCATTACGGTTACCGAGGACGGAACGACCTTTACCAGCGTGATTCCTGGCCCGACGTCGGTGGTGACTTCGACAGTGACTGTGCCTCCAGTCACTCTCACTCTTCCTCCCACGACGACGACGGTGACCTACACGGACATCAAAGCGTGTCCTGTCCCAACTGCGGCGCCCGGTCGTTTGGCTGCCTTCGACTCCAAGTCAGACCGCACCTGGGGCTGTGCACCTGGCTATGTCTGCAACCCCCCCAAACCAGGTAGCTGCGACCTTTGGGCAGACTCTCCCGTCGATGAGTATGTCTGTGAGCCCCAGTACTGTGTGGAGGCACCGGAGTTCAAGAGATCCGACTTGGACTGGAAGAATAATGAGACTGGTTACATCCCTCCAAATGAAGGCTACTTCAACCTGAACCCGGAGGCTTTCGGTCTCTCGTATGATGTCTTTGAGTTTGAGGTCATTACGACGACCTACAAGAAACATGGAAAGTACAAGACGGCCACCATCACGACGGGCAACTGGGCCTCGCAAACTTCGCTGACGCATTTCCCCCCGGCTTCAACAACCGCCACCGCTACTGTCGCACCTGTTCCTACAAGCACTGCTCAAAGCTACGAGTATCACCACAAACCAGGAAAGACGTACGAGCGTCGCGCCATTCTTCGCAAGCGCGATGACTCAGTTGCTCCTGCAGTCTGTTTCTCCCCTTGCAACGATGCCTACGCTGAAGCACAGGAAGTTGGAAAGTCATCAGCCCTGTGTGCAACTGGCTCTGCGTTCAAAGAGAGTTACGCGATTTGCGGTGAATGTATCGACTTGAACTCCGAAAATGTCAAGTTGACTCAGCAATTATACCTAGCACCTAAGTTCCAGCAATTTAACGACTACTGCGATGGCCAGGCACCAGTCACAGGAACCACCAGTGCTGCACTTCCAGTAGGGACAGCAACCGCGACCCTCACCACTGAATCTCAGATAAGCCAGGCGAGCAGCATGACTCCTGAGCCCATCACCGAATCCTCATCGAGCACGTCTGTTCAGAGCACTACCGCTCCCGCGTCTACTCCTACGCCCACGCCCTCGTCGTCCACCAGTCCTTCGTCAGTAGCTGAGACAACTTCCTCCGCCACGAGCACTTCCGTCACAGCGGCGTCCTCGAGTACCCCTGAGAGCTCGTCCGCCTCTGCGACTGCCTCCGTGCCTGAGTCTTCGTCGTCGGCCGCATCCACCACGCCATCAGCCACGACTTCAACCGCAACAACCGCAACAGCTTCGACCTCTGAGAGCGCATCGTCGGCTGAGTCTACCGCAGAGTCCACCGAGGCAAGCGCAACCTCCACTGCTATTGCCAGCGCAACTGCTTCCGGAACTGCGTCGGCAACTGCCTCGGCTTCAGCTTCCACGGCCTCTTCTGCTTCGTCTGCCGCGGAGTCCACCGGAACCGCGACAACCGGAGCCGGCTCCAGCCCGTCAGCATCAAGCCCCTCGGAATCTGGCACCGCTGCCCCTTCCGAAACCAGCGGAGCTGCATCCTCTGCCCCGAGTGCCTCATCCACTGTCACCGAGCCGAGCTCCACATCAACCGGCCCAACTGCCGCGGTCACCGCCGCGGCCGTCAAGCCTGCGACCTCCACCTTCTTCGCCATCTTGGCACCGATCGTGGCTCTCCTCCTCATCTAATCTTACCATCCACTCCTTCTGATCACATATTTTTGATTAAAATTCTTCAAGGATTCATACATCCAGGCGGGAAAAGTTATTTTGCTTCATCATTCACGACACTCCCTCTCGGCCATTGAGCCGATCTTATGGCGTATTCACGAACGAGACATTGGCGAATATGATACAACGACGAATGTCACGACACTCCTTAGACTATAATGAATAATTCAGCATGCTTTATGGGCGGGTAAATACATTGAAGGGTTTGCTGCATATTTAATGGACGGTTTGAATGGCTATGATACCCCCCCGACACTCCTTACGACGCACATGGCCCGGAAGTCCAGCACGACTTTCAGGAATTTTATGGAACATATACCAAGGCAAATCATTGTTTGTATAGGAAGGAAATATTGAGTTTGAAATTGCAAATGTTAGAAATGAAGGGTGTTTTGGGATGGGGTGTGGTAATGGGGAACATGGGTACAGGTCGGTGCCTGATGGTTGTATGTGAGAGCACGATATCCATTGCATTAATGTTCTTTGATTCCCAAAACTTGTCCCGATGCTTCTTGATGTTTCGATGCTTGACTTTTGACTCATCGTGGTAATGAGATCTGTCCCCTATGCCTGGCGTTGGTGTGGATGTCGGGCGTCGAGCCCCGCGCCCGTGCCGCGGCACAGCAATCGTCGCGCGATGGGATGACTCCCAAAAACCCCCCACCTTCATGTCCAACGGCCAGTCGTTAATTTGAACACGACTATTCCAGTGAACAACATGAAAACGAGTTTGTTCCAGGCTAAGGACACATTTTCAGTCGTCTCGTTCATCACACCGCAAACATGCTTGAATATACTTCACTCCTTCGCCAGCAGGGCAGAGCGCAAGAGCATCGACAACCCAAGTCCATCCTCAAAATATGAAAATGAAAACCAAGTCAACCCTCTTCCTAATTTTATCCTGCGCCCTCCTCTTCCAGGGCCTCGCAGCGGCATGGCAATCCCCCCTCCTTCCCTCCTGGCGTAAAGCCGACTCGGCCTCCAAAGCAAAGATCCCGCAGTTCATCCTCGACACCAGACACCCCTGGCTCACAGCCCACGCCGACGAACTCGCAAATCTCGACGACCCATACGCCGTCTTCTGCACGCCTCTGAAAGACGTCATAGCCTTGAGCAACCACGACCCAGAATGCGGCCACAAATGGCAGCTCACCGGCCTCGACGTCCCCCGCGATCTCTTCCACAGCCTCGAGATCGACAACAATCGCGTCGGGGTGGATCGATACGGCTGGCCCAACGCCCGGAACCGCTTGCTGGAGATGAAGAACTGCCCCAGGGCATTGGAGGAGGTGCGAGAGTTGAAAGTCGATGTCTACGCTCATAAAGCCGAGTCTGTTCTACCGCCTGATGACCTTCCGGGGCTGTTTGCGGAGATTATGGGTGAGATGAAGGGGTTGAAGAAGCTTGACTGGACGATCAGGGGCTGGGACGAGAACCAAGCTTTTCGTGACGAGTTTCAAAGACAGGGTGTGGGGTTGAGATCTGTGGAGGAGCTCAGGGCCAATATGTACGCCTCTTGGATCCGGGATTCGACGCCTCGGTTGAGGATGTTGAAGGCCACAAGTGATAGCTCTCTTTTTTCGGAACCTGAGGACTGGAGGGAGTTTCCACTGGTGTGGCTTGAGAGCTTGGACAGGCTAAAGGAGTTGAAGAGTCTGAATCTGGGGGATATTCGATGGGATAAACAGGTTGAGATGACGGAACGTAAGTTGCTCTGCAAATACCTGGACAGTCCTTTTAAGTCTGGGTAAAGCTGATATCTCCCAGTCATACCGAAAGTTCTCCCGAGTCTCGAAGAACTCTGGGTTGGTCCCTTGACACACGGGCACCTCGCTCCCCCAGGGGAGGCACTTCGAGTAAGTTTCAAGTCTTCCACTTGTCGCGTCGACAACCCCTGACAGTTGCCCTCAAAGAACATGACAAAGACTTTTGCTTTGCTTCACAAGCTGAAGAAGCTCCACCTTTCATATTCAGCTAACCTGCACCTCGACTTTGATGGTGGTCCGTGGTGCGGTAACGCATACAACGGCGACGATGGTGCTCGGCTCTGGCGTCAGGTCCGACTGGATGACATTGATGCGACAGAGCGTGCGGGATCGATAGTTCAAGAGGAGATTCCTAACCTCAAGGGGGTGGGAGTTGGTGATTTCTGTGGGAATTTCACCGTTGACGCTCAGGGGGGGCGGACGATTGACTGGCCTTGGACGGGGAGATTGGAGGAGTGGCTAAGTGAGACCAACTAATTGGCCATCAAGTCACTGCTCATCTAAATCGTTCATCCATACGATACATGGGGCTATAATTTATACAGTATGCGATGTTGAATTATCATCGTTGCTACCTGTTCGAAGCCAGCCAAAGCTTAACCCCCTAGCAACCACTCTCTAACAAGACCACTACCAACTTTTAAGCCTCTATTTCTTACTAGATTTTGAAACAAGGTCCTCATTTCCATAATCAAAACTAGCAACCAGTCCAGATACCCATTCAACATTCCATTTGCCAACCAGTGCCATCGTGTTGAGAGGGAGGTCGCCTTTCTTCAGTTTCTCTCCATCGCCGGCCGTAAAGGGACGATCAACACTGCATGGAGGATTACCAAAGCCGGTGCATCGCAAGAAAGCTAGGAGGTAGTCGGAACGCTGCAGGCAATCGAACATCCATGAATCTATGACATCCGGTATCTCTAGCCCCCTGAGTTGCTTCGATATTCTCGAGAAATATGAGCCAACCTCACTTGCTTCCAAGGGTTTGGAGCTTCTTGGCTGGATCCTTTTGCCCCAATAGTCATACGACATCCGATTCTCGATCAGTCGTCCAGGCAGCGGCGCCCAACGTTGGGGGAATACATCGTCGTAGTAAATGATTAATTCCTCTTCCGCTCTACTGGCCTGTAAAAGCGCACTGATGTACTTGTGGTCCGGTGTGATTTCTGTAAATACTAAGACCGATAATTCGGTCAAAGCGCTGTTCATCCCCCGGTACATTGCAGCTGAGGCAGTCGCTTCGTCCTTCAGAGAAGACTTTTGATGGTCTTGGAGAACTAAGCAGGACTTAATTGTTGCTAACCAGAAACTCATCTCGCTTCTCAACGCAGTAGTGTTGGTTGACTGCAGATCCTCTGGCATATGCGATCGTCCCGAAAGATCGTAAATTCGAGAGTCACAGTGACTCCATCTCCTTTCGAAGCCACCAAAATCGCGTTTGGCGCGGTAATGCTCTAAAGCATCCGGGTCGGCTGCATGTTGCGATTGCAAATGCGCTTTGAGGTGTCTCTTGGACGTAAAGTAGTGACCTGGGTCACATTCGTTGAACTGATGAGACTCAACAAGATGTCTAGCCTGCTCGTATCCAGCGTCTGTATCGATTTCTTCCATGCACAGCAGGCATGAAATCTTGTCCCTGGTCTCAGTTTCAACGAAGTAGTCGTCAATGCCGAGAGTCTCACCGCACGACCATATCGCGCTTTTGCTTATACCATCGGCTCTCAACACCTTAACGCCTTTCGGCTGTCGGCTGGCTGATTGATCTTTTTCTTTAAAAGTGCCTCCGTAGTGAGAAACACTTTTAGTGTCAAACGTGTTTTGGCTGGCTGATTGATCCTGTTCTCTAAAAGTGCTTCCGTCGTAAGAATCACTCTTGGTGTCAGACCTCACAAAACGTGTCCATATGGAGCCTTTGCGCAAAGAGCTACGCAGAGAGGTATCAATACTCGACACGTAACTCTTTATCTCCATGACTTCCGTCGAAATTTTCGCGTAAAAAGCATTTTCCCTCTCAATTCGATCGTCTTCGAACCGCAGAAAGTGTTCACTCAGCTTCCGGAAACTGGTTTTCGAATCCATATTTGCCGTTGCGAGCATCGCCTTGTGTATTTCCGTCAACTCGTAATGTGAGTTTAGCATCGTTTCATGGGCTTTGTCAAGCTTTCGCCATCCACTAGAAGAGAACAGACTAAAACAGAGTCAGTAATATTGCGAGAAAATCTTAGTCTCACACACCTGTTGAGTTCGTTGATGTCGAGGCTGAGCTTGCTCCGCCACTCTCCGAGGAGTCGATTTATTGCACGTAGTTCCCGACGATCGTCTTTGCGAAACATCTCAGACAATTTCTGCATCCTTGTAAGAGGGGTTGAATAGTGCTTCTTCAGAATCGTCCCCCATCTGCGCAGGTCGACATCGCAGTCAACGAGATGCGACTGGATATTTTCCTCCAACATCTTGAAGTCAGACTCTATAAAGTCTGAATCTGCTCGTAGGCTTTGCACATTCAAACTGAGCCGAATGGAAACTGAAGCCAGGTCCGATACTTCTTCTTTCAGGTGCCTTGCTTGATCATCTCGGTCTTTCATGTCCTCGATGGCCTCAATTAGCTTTATGGCGCCGGAAAATACCTGTCCTCCAAGAGACAGAAGACCAGCAATGCCGGATACCGCCCCAACGACTTCCATAGCTGCCGTGTGAGGTTGTTGGAAGACCGTTGTGCTGGTGGTAAGTATACTGAGAAAGGGAAGGAAGGGAAGAAGGCAGTGGGTGGTTTCACTCTCTCGGTCATATACATGGCCTCTTGTGTTCAGGTTATCAGGCACAAATTACAATTGAAAACTCCAGGTGCAGACTGCATGACTTTTGGTAGGTTTCATTGGCCAATTTGCTGCAATACTGCCTCAAGGCAGAACGAATGGCTACCAGTGTTTGTCGGCTGCGCCTCATTGTCAGCCTGTCGGACCCCGTAAACAAATTGATCCTGATAGGGTGCTGGTGGTGAAAGGAGAGGCGTAGGCACTCGCTACCAGCAGATTCAGGCATTCAACTCTGTCGAATTCGGGCGAGCCTGCATGGAAACAATAGATTCAGGCATATTGTCGCATATGCGGGAGGCATGCATTAAAGTTCCTTCTAAAATCGTAATTACCGAATTGTTACGAAACTTGCATGTTGCTGTGAAGTGGTCCACTAAGCTTCAGTCGGAAAGGAACACAGAACTCGTTGTCCCCTTCGCGACTGTCAACTGCGCCTTCTGACTCCTCCCCTATTGGGCCGAAATGGAACGGTTCTATGTTTTTATCGAATGTGGCCAGCAAGTCATGCGTCCACTGAGTACCCCAGAAGTCTGGCTTGTGCTCTGTCAAACAGTTGTCCGGCTTCCCATCCGGGAATGCCGATGAGCCTGCCAAGATGCCCGAAAAGGCATTACACCGCAACATGGCTACCAGATGATCTGACTTGTGTAGAACATCGAGCATCCATAATTCGATACGCTCTCTAGGAGTTGTCCATTTTTTGAGTTTGACGAAGAGAGCAGAGACCTTGAGCGTGTGGTCTAGTGAAAACCACTTCCAAGTGCTTCGAGGATAGACACTCCCTAGTACCTCTTCATGGTGTCTCTTGCATAGCATCGACACATTGGCACCGCATTCGCGATGATTGCTTACTTTCTCTCTCACACATTCAGTACACAACTGGGACTGTCTGAAAATGGCAGTGCCAGAACCGGTCGGCCAAAGTAGGTGATGGAGCGATGACCTTAAAACTTCCTTGGTGGTTCGGTTGAGCATTGCGCGAAGCTGGCTTGGCGAAGACGCCCTCATCAAACAGTCGGGTACTGGAGCCCATCTTCCTTGAAAGGGACGGTTCGACTGGATAATGAGCTCCTGTTCGAGATTTGCGGCTTGATACAAGATCCCCGGCAATTCCGGCGAAGAGACATGACGTGAAAATACATCCTTCGCCAGTGCTTCCATAGCTCGATTGATTACCTGCGAGTCGGCTGAAATGACCCCCGATTCGCAGCTATCGTACTCAAGGTAAGGCGTTCTAGAGAGAAGAGACGATAGCTGCGAGTTGAGCAGGACATGTGTCGTGGGAATGTCTGCAGGTTGCGGGTTTCCCCCCAGCATCAATTGCCGTCTGTCGGTAGAAATGCGGAATTTTGTAACGAAAAGAGAAAGATCAAAGTTCTCTGCGTTCAATACTTCTCTTGAAGCCGAGTGATTGGATTCTAGGTGAGATTTGAAATCCTCAGAGGCAGTGTACACGATGCTTTGATCACATTCTGAGAACTTGTGGCGGTCGACAAGATGTTTTGCGCGCTCAAGGAAGTCGTTCTTGTGGAATGGCTTGTCGCAAAACAAGCAAATGAACGAGATCTGGTCGTATTCTCGATTAAATGCCTGATCGATTCCAACAAGAGCTCCACACGACCATGTCCCCCTGAAAAACGTCTCGGTGAAACTGAAGCGTGGTCTCACCTCGCTCGTCTCGTCTTCTATCCTTGAGAATCGCCGTTTTCTTCTCCCGCTAATAGGTTCTGGAGGACTCGATATAAGGAAGTTCGCGGAGTATTCAGACTCGCTGGTGCTTCTTTGCAGCGACGATGATTTGATCAGTTGTTGGAGAGAGCTGGCAACACTGGCGGTGCTGGGAATTTTATCACTCATTCGTGATATCCGATTTTGATTCTCTTCTTGCATCATGGTAGCATGTCTTTTTTGGCCCTCTGACGCCATTGAGATATGTTCCACCAATGCATGGTTTCGGATAGCCGAGTCCGTAAGGACACCATTCATGTGTTCCTCAGTCTGGGCATTGAACCTCAAGTTGGATTCTGTCAGCCCTTGAGCATCGACTTGAATTCGGTGGAATTTCTCTAGTCCGCCATGAGACATCGATCTACGATCTATCAGCTGAAATCAAAACATATGATTTCGAGTGAGAGTTCCAACATATTCATTGCGCCGATGTCCCAGTTGAGTTGACTCCTGTATGACAGAAGCTTCGACTCTAAGTCTCGAACTGACCGAATTCGCCGATTACTGAAGACGTCTCCAATCTTTTGTCGTTTAGAAGAAGGTCCTTCTGGAAGTATCTGGCCGTCGACCCAGTCTTCAATATCCCTGCCACATCCCTCTACATGAGTCTGCACGACAGCAACAAGCGAAGAACATGGCAGACTACTATCGGCAAAACCATTGTCTCTCAAAGCCTCCAGATTGCTCTTCAGCTCTATAATCGTCGATTTCAGAAGCGCTGTCTCTCTGATCGCATTATCTGCTCTGGTGACTGACTCCTGGTGGCCTTGAATCAATTCGTGCAGTTTCACCAGCCCGTTGAGGATCTGGTCGGCGGAGGAAACTATGTCGACGATGCTGACAGCTGCCTCCATACTCTGATCATACCATTGCATGTTGACCTGAGAAATGAAAATGGTGGATTTGGGATAATACAAAGAAGAATACCCCGCATGCACGCCGTCTCTACAGGCCAATCATGCTCGATATCATATATCATACCTTAGGTAAGGGACTGCACCAAAACGAAGCCGCCCCTTTCGCAACCGTCTTCTCATTGGCTGAGACAATTCCAGGCGCTTTTAGCTCTAAGTGGTTGATGCAGCCGAACCCCATCATAAGCTCAAGCAGCGTTCTGCTAACCGTCACACCTTCCTCAGAGATTGGAGGCCATGGTCCAATCCATCCAATATAACTCATCTGTCAGATTTTGTTGCCTTGCGCTCTTATTCGCTCAATTACTCCACCGCGTTTTCGAGGCGGAGCAAACGTTGGGTTCGCCCTTGAAGATTGCTGCACACTAGGTAGTCGTGCAAAACGGATTGAATCTAGCGTCTTGTCGAAGACACTCAATGAGGGTGTTCTACTCATTTCACTCGTTAAACAAACAGTTTGACTCTTTGAGGGACTCTTGTTTCTCACATGTTCATTGTTGTGCCTTAAGCTTTGAGCTTTGGTCATAATGTGATAGGCCCAAATATGATGGGTCCTGTTGCTGGAAACGGGCTCTGGTGATCTTCTCTAAGGAGTCTCTTGTTGTGATGGGAAGAATGAAGTAAAGGATTGAACCGAGCGCCCGATATCGGCGGGTGGTAAATTTACTCCTCTTCTTCCTCATCACGGCTGTCTACAGCCCCGTCTGACTGCGAATCTCTCGGGTCATACTCGGACCAATCATCTTCTTCTTCAAAAGACCTGAGGATATCAAAAGTCCATGGAGTTTGGGAGCAGCCTCTTCCGATGTCCATGTCCCAATCGCTATTTTGGTAGTCGGAAGCTGTTGGTTCGGGATGTTCTCGAACAGGCGGTGCCGGCTCGTCTAAACTGCTATTGAGTAGTGCCTTGCAACGTAGGACAGTCAGCAAATGATCTGACTTGTGAAGTACGTCCAGCATCCACAAGTTTATTCGCGCTCTCTTAGTATTCCGGCTGTGTAGACGGGCATAGATTGTTGTAATCCGTAGTCTTGGGTCGAGAAGAAGCCAAGAAACAGAACGCTCGGAAACGCCTTCTCCAAAAGCTCTGACAGCAACGTCGATATACTGGGATCGTCTTCTTCGTAAGTGCGGTTGCGGAAAACGGTGAGAATCTAGCACTTCTGTAGAGAGTGCCACTCGAAAGTATGGCCAAATCACTGTAGTGTAAGATAGCCAGGCCGAGGGGTGAATGAATGGGTTGATGGCAGCCTTTACCTTACGCTGAAGCATGGCGTCCAATTGATCCAGTTGTGCTGGCTCCAAAAGAGAATCTGGTACGGGGGTCCATCCACGAGGAAACGACCGATTGAAGTTGATAAGAAGTCCTTGTTCCAGATTCGCTGCCTCAAGAAGTGTCCGTATAGCAAGATATGACGACTCTCCTGGGGTGAACACATGATTTGCCAAGATCTTCATAGCTTGGTTCAGTCTTTCGAACGTTCGCGAGGGTTCGGCAGTAGATGTCTCGAAAGAAAGAGCTGCCCATCTTGCCGACTGTGCCAGTCCGGAGAATAAAGATGTCATTTGGCTGACAATGTTCATCGTGGCTTTTGGTGACTGCGGTGGACCATCTTCACCTGCAAGGGCGGCGATTCGATCGTCAGACGAAGTGTTTCCCTGTCTTTGAAAGCGTTCAAGATGTCTCTGCAATAAGTCTGAGTGTAGAACGGTTTCTTCCGCAAAATGTTCCACTTGAAGATGCTCCTTGAAGTCTTCAATTGTTGCATAGATAACATTCTGGTCGCAGCTGGCGAAATGATGATCAATGATCAAGTGACATGCTTGCACTTCAGAGTCAACGACATCTGCTGATTTGCTGCAGAGGATGCAGCAAGATTCGACGCAAGAGTCGCTTCTGATGAAAAAGGAATCGATGCCAATACCTTGACCACAAGACCATCCTGTGTAGCACGCAGATGAGTCAGAGCCTGCATCCGGAAGCGACCATAGAGAGAGAGGCCTCTTCAGAGTTCTCCACGAGTCGCATGCCATCGAGTTAGGAAATGGGTAGCTTCTGGACAAGAGAATGTCACTGTTTCGTGTCATCTCCGTCGAAGGCAGTGATAATCCAGAATCGAAGAGGTGTGAAAGAGAGCCTTTGAAGCTCGAAAAGCTGCTGCTGAGGTCGGAGAGCTTGCTTTGAGTCTCCAAGTGCATCTTAGATATTTGGGCCATATGCCGTTCGCACATGATGGCGTAGTGCTCCTTGAGCCTATGTTCCCGGCCGGAAAAGTCCTGTTTCGCGTTGAGAAAAGCCACTTCGTTCGAAGTTTCCATTCTCGAGTTGCATTCGACCAACTCGAGAATACCTTGTTGAACCAGGTCGACTTTGGCGAGACTCATGGATGATATCAAACTGCGCACATAGTCAGTCGCAGTTACTGCCCTCATTACCCACGGCAGTATACCTGGTTAGCGCGCCAAGGTCGACGCTGAGTTGCGACCGATGACACTCGATCTTTGATTCGATGCCAGAAATCTCCCTTAATCGTCGGTTCCGAATGGCATCTATGATCCGTTGGCGCTTCGACGAATGCCTTGGTCTTGCATCGGCCGGTGACGTCCACTCAACCAAGTCATTGTGGCAGTCTTTCAGATGTAAGCTAAGCTCTGCTACTTTGGCGTTCCAGGGCGACGTATCACTCTGCGCAGGTGCCCCTCCTAGAGATTCCAGTAGAGACTTGACATGGTTGAGAGTGATGGCGAGGCTCCGCGCCTCTTTTGTCAGGGATTCCGTCCGGCCATCCAACTCTTTAACGTCTTGGATAAAGCCATCCAGCTTAATCACACCACTGATGGCCTGGCCGGCAATTCCGACAAGGCCAGCGATACTGGCCGCCACGGAAATAGCTTCCATGTCCGAGAAGTGTTGGTGAAAGTTTTGAAAATGATATCGATATGGAACGGAGAAGCTGTGGCTTTTTGGACCACCTAGTCCGATCAAGTGCGGCTCATCCTGTGTATCAGGATGTCTCGCCGGCATATGCGCTGGTTGACTGTAGCACCAAGGCAGTTTCGAGGGCTAACACAGCAAAGAACTGGCTGGTCGAGGCGGTGCGAGTAGAACGCAACGCTACTGCAAGCATGGCCAATTAAACCAGGAGACCACGCGGCATCGTTCTCACATGGTCGTGACAAAATATGCACTTTCATCGTCAGACCATTCATTGGCGTTCGGTCCAAGATTTTGCAGACCACGAATACCAATCGACATGCTGTGTCTGGTATTGTGGCAATCGCGTGTCTCCCTTGTACCTCACTTTGTACTCGACCCCAGTCCAGTGCGAGGAGCGCTCTGCCAATCTCCATGTCACTTTCAACGGAAGCGGGGTTGCAACGCAGAAGACGCAGGCCACAAGACGGAAACTCTCGGAATCATGTCATCGACCCGTGCGGAAGTCAGGGTGAACAGCCGCTGGGCATGCGAGTTAACATCGTACTCTCCGCAATTGTCCGACAGGAAACCTCAGACAGTCATTAGCGAGGAATTCACATAAAGGCCAAGGAGCGTATCGACGCGCATGAGCCATATTCATTTTTCATCTCTTCGCTATTCCCTCTTTGAATCATAAAGTAACATGACACCCATATGCCGGCAGAAATCACGCCTCGCTCGCTTTTCGGTGCTTCTCCCGCACAGAGTTCGCGGAAGAGCTGATGCTAGCCTTGGACGATGAATGCCGCAGCGACCTCTCCGCCACGCTCTCGGCTCCGGACCCGCTATCCGTCCGCGTGACGCTGCTCTCCCTGGCCAGCGGCGACGGTATGTCGGGTGTGACTGATCTCGACTCAATGTTGGGGCGCTTCGCCTTGGACATGGACCCGAGCTTCTTCCGCCTCTTGTCGGACGCGTTGGAACCCGTGCTGGCTTTCCTGCTGACGGTGCCGTCTCCGTCGTCGCCGGGCATCGTCGCAACGGAGGGCGTGAGGCTGCGCGAAGAGCTCGTCGAGCTGCGGCGGTGCGCGCTGGTGGTGCTACTCCGGCGTCGGTGCTCGCGCTCGATAGCTGCGGCGCGGGGGTGGATCGTCGTCTTTTCGCTGCCATGGCGGGACGGGGAGCCGGGGCGGAGGGTGTTTGCGCGGTCGACACGGTGCCAGGGGAGCCACCAGAAGATGCCCCAGCGCTGCTTGGCTACCTGGCGATCGCGTGCGGCGAGCTTCTTCTGGATGAGGGCGCGGCGCTCGTTTTCCTTCTCCCAGTACTCTGTGCGGTAGATTTCCCAGTTTTCTCTAAATGTCGGCGTAAATGGCTTCGCAAGCATGAGAAGCTTCACGTAGTCGCCGCCCGGGGCGAGATCCTCTTCGTGGCCGCCCTTCTCTTCGTCCTCGACCAGGATGGGTAGCGTGGGGTGGTTATCGGGGTTGAGGCTGAGCTCCTTCTCGACTTCGCGCAGGATGGACGGTTCGACATAGCGGTAGGATGAGCTCGCGGTGTGGGAGAAGAGACCGTAGGTTAGGAAGAAGCCAATGGTCGAGCCCATCTCGGCCCACCACGGTCTGCGAATGATGACGAGCTTGCAGTTGAAGCCGCGCAGGCCGCGGTTTGAGATGGGGAACCAGCGTCGCGGCCAGCGGATGCCGCGCTCCCATATGCCGGTAGCCCAGACGAGGATGGCGGTCATTACGCCTCCCATGAAGCAGATCTTTTCAAAAGTCTCGACGCCCCAGTAAACGGAGCCGCCAACGCCGCGGCCGTCCTCGCGCGGGGCAAAAAAGAGGGCGTAGCCGAAGCCGCATATCCAGGCGGTGAGCAGGGTGAAGAAGAATGTGTGATGACGGCGGCGGGCGCGCAGCTCGAGATATTGCGCGCGAAGGGAGGCTTCGAGGATGAGGAGGTTCAGGTAGACCATGGACGGGGAGCTCGGGGTATGGCTCAGCGGGTCGGTCGGCTTGCCAGAGTCTGGTTGTACGCCGGTGGTGCCGACGGGAGACTTGGATTCTTTGCCCGGAGGCGGGGCGCCTTTGACGATGGAGTCGACGTCGGCCATGGCTGCGGTATGAGTGCGTCCGAAAGGGGGTGACTGGGTGTGGTTTTCCCCCTTCGGCGGTGGTGGTCGGGGTGCGGTGCAGCGGTCAAGAAGTTCGATCGGGACGGAATTGGAGGTTTTTGGAGGGGCCTGGACCTCGGCGGCAGGCGCGTCAACAGATGTACGCAGGCATGCGCGATGGTAGATGCGCAGGAGATGTCGGATTGAGGTGCAGGTGCAGGAGGGAGCAACGACAAAAGCTGCAGCGCTGCACTGCCCTTGGAGTGGGAGGAGAAGGGAAGAATGTGCGGTGTCGAAGTTGGATGTTTCTGCCGGCGAGACAAGGGCGGAATTGGACGGCGGTGGTCAGATGTCAGACACTGGACGGTGGACTGCCCGCCAGAGCTGCTGCTGGCCTGCAGGTGAAGTGGGCTGGCAGGCTGGCCGTTGGCTTGTGCTGGTGCTGCTGGGGTGGAAATTCCGCTCCGTTTGGTGGGTGAAGTGGCAGGTGTGGAACGTCATAGCAAAGAGCTGCACCTGCCCTTTGGTGGGAGGCGGGTGAAAGTGGTCCTGGCGTCTTGGAGCGATAAGCGATATCGATAAGGATAAGGCACCCAGTTGTTGGGGAAGAGATGCTACCACGAGATTAATTGCTGAACAAGTTGAGCAACGGCCAGGGGGGAGCTGTTGTTTTCTGACTGGTCTTCAAGATTTGGACCAATTTAGACGCGAAAACGTCTCCATAGCTGTTGGTAACCGACAACTGGCTTCAACTGGTGTAATTACGTGGCGTGCAGTTAGGAGTTTGGTCTGTGTGGTTGCAGATTCAGGGACTAGAGGCAATGGTTCAGTGATTTCTTCTTTTAGAGGGATTTGAGAGCTCGTGAAGAGACAATGGCTCTGGAACTTGACATGCCTACGACGGCCATGCCATAACACCAGTATCTATCGTTATCAAGTCCATGGAAGAGCTGATGCATTGAAACAATTCGATGGAAACAAGCTTCGTCCCTTCTCGAAAACCCAATGCGCTCGGGCTACTGCAGACAGACTCTAACGGCTCCAAGTGTTGATGTCATGCATCGGCCAGTCCAGATTGCATCAAACCAAACCAGACAGACACCTACAGCGGTATTCTTTCCCAAAATACCATCTAGTGACGCCTACTTTAAGTGTACGGCTTGGATATAATTCCCGTGCTTACGTCTTCTCTCAGCTCAGCCCAGCCAGGCAGCAAACAAAAGGCTTCATTCTGGAAGCTCCCCCCGGGACATCGGAGTGTTGGTGGCCTCTTACCGCCGACACGGCCCAATGCAGGTGACCGGCCCACATTCAGCCCGCCAAACTCCGAGTGCTAAGTCCATGAACCGCTCCGCAGCCCACCAATCCCGCCCGTCCACCCCTGTCGCCCCCAACTGCTCTCAACAAGCTTGTCGAATTACGGGCCCTCCCACTGCCAAACTGCCTCTTTGTTCCTGTCCCAAGTCAGCGTCACCACCCGTCTGTCTCTGCCTCTGTCTCTACACCCCCCTCCCCCTCCAACGGCCTAGCCCTCCATTGGCAGCGTTTCCGAGATTTCTTCTCGATTTTTCTCAATTGTTATCTGATCCTCCGCTCCGCCTGCACCTTACCACCCCCGGCTCTCCGCTGACTGATGAGTCGTCGCAAGTTTCAAAGGGCCCCCGACACTGCGCAAAATCCGTTCTCCGGACACGTACATCCGGCGCCCGCAGCCACACTGACACCAATCCCACGTGTATTGCGAGCCTTGCTGCTGCCACCGTAGCGTAGCTCGCACCTACACCTGCCTGCCCTTGTTCTGTTGTCTTGCCCGTCATTCATCACGTATATAACACGCCCACCCCTCCCTTTCGCCACCCCCGTCCACCCGGTATGATACAGCAACAAACTGCCTCTGCTGTGGTGAACGGGTCGCGACTGAAGCTTGCTTCTTCCATAATCACCTCGTCCTCCTCCAGCGTCAAATCGACATCCGCCCCCAGCATACGCCCTTCCTCAGAAGACTCAATTCAACGCCGATACAGCCAGACAATGGCCGCCTCCGCCGCACCTGCGCGCCCCGATGCGCGAAGCCGTCCCGCCGGCACCTACTTCCCTCTGGGATACAAGGACGCCGTCTACGAATGGGTAAGAACCCCTCAGAAGCATCGTGACACCTAAACCCTCCAGCAGACTAACACTCTTCTCCCGCAGTGGTCCAGCGTCACCCCCCAAATGGCCGAGCGCAACGTCCTGTCCCACATCCCCTACCTCAAAGACACCCTCGACTCGAACAAGCACGACCCCTTCGGCAAGCGCGTGTGGTCCTCCCAAATGGTCGAGCTCTCCGGCAAGAACCGCGCCCTGAACGAGTACTCCGTCGAGCGCGTCGGCGAAAAGGTCGACAACACCCTCGTCATCGTCCACGGCTACGGCGCCGGCCTCGGCTTCTTCTACAAAAACTTCGAGCCCCTCTCCCGCGCAAAGGGCTGGAAGCTCTACGCCCTCGACATGCTCGGCATGGGCAACTCCACCCGCCCGCCCTTCAAGGTCCACGCAAAGGACCAGGCCGCCAAGACCGCAGAAGCCGAGGCCTGGTTCATCGACGCCCTCGAGGAGTGGCGCAAGAAGCGCGACATCGACAAGATGACCCTCATCGGCCACTCCCTCGGCGGCTACCTCTCCGTCGCCTACGCCCTCAAGTACCCCGGCCACATCAAGAAGCTCATCCTCGCCTCCCCGGTCGGCATCCCCGCCGACCCCTACGCCGTCAATGAGTCTATGCCCGAGCCCGAAGAGTCCACCCTTCAGAACGAGTTCACGCAGGACCAAAACGCCGTCACCACCGACGACCACAACTCCTCCACCGCCGCCGCCTCCCGCTCCAAGACCTCCACAAACTCCACCAACGCCCCGAAGCGGCCCCTCCCAGGCTGGCTCGTCTGGCTCTGGGACGCCAACGTCTCCCCCTTCAGCATCGTCCGCTTCACCGGGCCCCTCGGCCCGCGCTTCGTCTCCGGCTGGACCTCGCGCCGCTTCAACCACCTCCCCGCCGACGAGTCCAAGTCCCTGCACGACTACGCCTTCTCCATCTTCCGCCAGCGCGGCAGCGGCGAGTACGCCCTGCCCTACATTCTCGCGCCCGGCGCCTACGCCCGCAGCCCCATCATCAACAGGATAGACGGCGTCGGCCGTCAGGTTATCGAGAAGAACGGCGAGAAGATCCGCGAGACGGGCATCCCCGTCGTCTTCATGTACGGCGAGAACGACTGGATGGACGTCGCGGGCGGCCTCGAGGCCGAGGAGAAGCTGAAGCAGCGCCGCGCGCAGGCGCTGCTGACCGCCACCGACGAGGAGAAGGCCCGCGAGAACGGGTCCGCCAAGGTCAAGGTCATTTCCAAGGCGGGCCACCACCTCTACCTCGATAACGCCGACGAGTTCAATGACTTTATTCGTAAAGAGATGGAAGACGTCGAGAAGAGCAAATTATAGACTCTTGAGTTCGTGTGTGATTGTTACAGCGGAAAGAGCTTAAAATGGGGAAAGGTCTGGCATATGCTTCACGGCGCCCGGCTGGAGTGTGGTGGCATTCTACACGGCGTTTTTTAATCTGTTTTTTTTTTTTTTTTTTGCGCATTGCATTGCATGATAACTACGGTTTACGAGCCCAAGATGGCCGAAATGGAAATATCCAGTGGGAGCGTTTGGCTTGGTCCGCTACTAGAGTTTCCTCAATCGGATTCACATAGATTTTCAAATACAGTTCTGAATAGTTATTTCTTCATTGTACGCTGAGAATTTTGCCACTGAGCGAGTGACGGAATCCTTCTGCTGATCCGGCTGCGTTCCGGTAGTGCCCGGATCTGCACCGGGCCTGATTGGTCCCACATCTTTACCCCAACTCCCGAGCCGCGGTAACGGCTTTGGCCGGGTCCCGACGACATGCCCACCTCCCAGGCAGGGGTTTTGGTCATCAGTTGGGAGCTCGAAGCACAAAGGCTGAGAGAATCCGTGTATGTTCAACTTGTAATGTTGGGAATTACAGTGGAGGGCAAGCTTCAACAGAACCCAGCTCGTTTCCGGCTTTTTACACACCATTCTTCTTGGAAATCATCAGTGAGTAGCCATTGACGCGAAACCATATAAATAATGTTGAATTAGCCATTGAAAGATTCCAGGGCAATCAACTTGCGGTATTCTCTTAGTTTTGAATGAGACTGAACAGCCAAAAGATGAACATTTGGCGTGCCTTGTTTGTATTTCCTCATTGGTCGTTCTTCGCCACTTTTCTCACCTGCTCATTATCCGCCCTCGCTGTTCCTGATGTATTCCGAATAGAATCATATCATTGCGGAAGTCCTCGACTATGTCAACTTACTTTCGTGTTAGCTGACACCATGTGGGTGTGGCATCGCGTGTAAAGCAAGCGAGCTAGAACGATCAATTAGAGGTGGCAGCAACCACGTGGATCTGGTTGCGCTGTAAGGTCAGGTTCCGTTCTCAGCCAGAGGCCTAGCTTTATATACCGCATGTTGTTTGAACCTGATCCCCTAGTCCTTCCTAAGATGAATTGCCTGCGCTGTGCCTCAAATACTTTGAATAGTATTCAGTTAGCTTTGAGAAACTCCCCACGGCAATCGATGTTCATGTTGTAAGCGTTGGATGGCAATGAACAGTCAGAAAAGCAATCTGCTTGCTCGATCTTGTCTCTTCATTTGCCTGCCCCTATCCTCGCGATCCTTATTTCTTTGAATCTTTCATTGTCAATCTCCGTTTTCTTTGCTATTTTGACTTCGAATAGTTTCAAAGCCTTCGGCTGGCTTGTGATATTTTTGCTGTTTTGAGAAGTTGAGACAGCATCTCACGATCTTTTGCGGAGAAACCAAGCAAGAATGGTCAAACTGACAACACTCGTCACAGACCTCAAGCCATGGACCATATTTGCGTCGCGGTGTCAAATGCTGCATCAGCGTGGAGCATCTGTCTTTAAGTACATACTGCATTTGTAAAGTCACTCTTCAGCAGCTTGTGTGTGGCGGAATGGCACAGTCATACGGAGTAGCCATGACGAGTTGCTTAAATACCCATATTTTCATTTCCTATGAGAAATTTTGCACGACAGATTAGATCGCTGACCACCATTCAGGCTTGTTCATTTGGTCGGAACTGGATGGGAAAAGTCACGAACGTATGCCAGGTCAGCTTTTCTTTTCGGTCACTGTTGGTTTTCTACAGGGGACAGTTCATTTGCCACCACCGTTCCCTCTAGCGTATTCTCGCATATATCCGGCCTAGACTTGTCGTGGTTCCATCGGGTCCTCTCGCAAGAGTAGTTGGAGTCAACATGCTTTACACTAAGCAAGTCAAGCCAGGCGATCAAGTCTCGAGGTAATGGCACACTTCGATTCGTGCTGTGCCGTTAACAAAAGCTCTAGTCAAAGCGAGTTAAATATGCTTTTCAACCGATGTCAACTCCGACTTGGCTCGGGAGGGCAGGACCCACCAAAGCGACGCACCTTCTTGGGTCGTGGCATAAATAGTAGTGGTGCGTGGCTACAGAAACAACTTGACGAGCAAATTGATCCTCCACTAGGCCCTGTTCGCTGAGCTCTGAAGGACTGAGGTCTAAAGGTTTGTGCTGGGAAAACAGCGTCAGCAAACATCAGGAGAAATCCAGCGATACTTGACCATAATGATTGACGACCTTGCGGGAAACTTCTCGTCGTTACCAGTCATCCTTCTCTGTATATTACAGCGAGGAATAACACAAGCGAGAAGACTGAAGACTAAGTTACGTGTGTGGGCACCTGGAAAACATAGACGAGACTTTTCTCATAAAGCGAGCTCTCACGATCAAAAAAGCTTATTCCTGGCTTTTCATCAACTGTCATAAGACACATACGCCGATTATATCAATGTCCTACAGATAAAATGTCTTAGAAAATCATGCTTTATAGTAAATGATTAACGTCCCGGGCTTGTTCTCGTTTGGTAAGTTCCAAGTCTTGGGGCATTGCGGCCTACAGGAAGAATACGCGGCAAGGCCCTGTCAGAAAGTATATAAGAGGATTAATTCAGCATAGAACGGTTCTTCAGTTCTTCAGCACGATTGTACCCAGCTAGGTTTCGTTGAGTTCGGTGCACTTAGCAGTGCGACGCATCAATGCAAGGTAGCGATGGCTTGACTTTGCGGCTCCTCCGTAAACACTGCGTCGAGCTTCATCTCTTGGTGTCTCTGCGTTCTGATTATTTGCTGGGAATAAAGTCCGGAAGGCAATGCCTTGAGAATAGATCAAGCCCTCATTGCGGCAGCGAGACATCTCTAAGCCAACTCGCCAGATTCAGTCAGTGGCTTCATGATTCAAGGCCTACACATCAAGCCCACAACTTTCATGTCGTTGAACTCATGAAATCTCACGGAAGGATTGCTTTTATAGGTTGAAACATTGAAATGTCACATTGCCGAGACCCGGTGGGAGTGGCCATAAGTTTGTTTGCCCATGGTGATAGCTTCGATAGTCATGGTTTGAGTGACATAATGAGTAACGCTTTCCAGGTAGTGTCACTTGGCTGTCCGCGTAATGTACTCTACTATGCCAATCGTAATAAACCTAATGCTTAGATAAAGACGATAGTAGTAAAGAAGATGATAACGACGAAAGACGAGGACGAGGATGACGATGATGACGATGACGATAGTAGACGACGATAGGATATAAAGTTAATAGATGACGATGACAGATGGTAACAATAGAGTCGATGTACGGGTTACACGGGTACGTGGTGGACACTGCCCGGCTAGCAAACCTCAACAGAGGCTTAGGTTGGATAGAATTTAACATAGATAAGTTTCTTTTCGTGGGAGATTCTGGTCATTCTGCTTGTATATCTACGCCAATTGTTTGAGCAGGTGGGAGCAAAGGTATCACATTCCCAAAGTATTCACACTTCTGAAGAGGAAACTTCAATCGCAGATCAACTGTATGATCTCAACTGTCTCCTTTAGCTGCTATCACATTACTTGCCAATGAATACATAGAAGTAGGATTCAAAATTGGGAGACGAGTAACGACGAGCAAGACAAGTCGCTTTCGTGGGAATTGACTCTTAGGGTTCGTGTGTTCAGCCCCTTGTCAGGTTTTCGTTTGAACTTCGTGATAGCTTTTAGGTCAGCACAAATCTGTCGTCTATGTTGCACGAGGGGTTCCCATCCTCATTGTTACATATGCATAAAACGACCGACAATTTCAGCATCGTATGTCCTCATAGACAAACAAGTGAAAGAGTTTCCAAAATCGGTCGGTCATTCAGTGCGTGGAGTTTGCACCCGGTCGGTATCGTACCTTGATATCGACAGGCTTCAAGGCTCGGACAGATCCCGAATTCTTTATTAAAGAGGCTACTCTTGCGAGAATCAATCAGAGATAGGAACAGAGAAATTTGTGATGAGTTTCGGATGTATTCATCAGGACTCGATGGTTGGGAATTTGGCGAGTCACTCAAGTGACTCTGCACAGTGTTCAGCGTTTTTGCAGCTAGCCTCATTCCCCTGCTCATACACAGAAGAGAGACCAGGTAGTGATATGCCAGGTTATATTTTATATCAAGTCGTGCCCCGACAAGGTTGACGTCGCGAGGCATATTCCATCATCGTTCAAAAGGTGTTCGAGATATAAAAGCTGACAGCCTTCAAATGTCTACCAAGACCCAACAAATTTGAGGCATTGTACTGAAATGTTCAACGTCTTCGGCACGCATGGTGCTAAAGTGAGGTCGTTCTGCTGAAAACGTAGCAAAAGAGCAGTAGTTAGCCGAGTTCTGGTCATTGTCGTCCCTGTCCGTCATTTTTGCCATACTCTCGTTTATACAAGGAATCAATAATCTGGAATCGGTTTGACGACAAGCAGGTCTTCTACAAGACAACACAAAGCTTCGTCGCTTAGCTGTGGAATAAGATCTTAAGCTCGTCGAAGCCACGCGATAGTGGCAAAGATTGTCTCTACAGACTTCTAAAGCAAGGAGGTAAGAGCTTTGAAATAGCTTCTCAGGCAACTAGAGAAGCCGTGGACGAACTGGCGGTATGCCGATCTTCGTCTTGAAATCAACTTACACGTAGGCCAAGTCAGCCTCTAGCTCTAGGATTGGTCAGCTATCGACTGCTGCCATTGTTGTTCACCAAGCCAGGTTTGTTTCCCCGACGTTCCGCTTCAGTTATCTCACGTCAACAAAGTCACATGGAGAACACCCACAAAGGCACCATGCCCGTTTGGATGTCCTTGCGGGGCTCACTGAGCAGCATGCCTCTGTCTTTCGTTGTCCTCATGGTCGACTCGACGACCAGATGCCCCGTCATCCCAAGTCCCCCCCCTCACGTGTTAGCCTCCACGCGACGCGTTTTCCCTCAGCAGACCCAGCTGCCTCCCAAAACAGACTTCGATCCGATTTCAGTGGCTCAACAAAAATTTCTTCCAAAGGCAAACGCGGTGATTCGGTCGTGGGTCGTTTAGATGTATAAGAGAATCCCCTCTTCCTCCACGATCACTGCCCCCGGCTTGCCATCACCACCATCACCATCACCATCAGTTCCAATTTTTCCTCGCTTCAAAAACATCTTGGAGTCACTCGACTCACGGCTCTATCGCATTCACAAGCAATCTGACTCATCTTTCTGCTTCAATTCGCCGGCCTCTCTGATTCACACCGAACACCTCCCCAAACATCAGCGACAAACATCCCTTGCAAGTGGTCACAATGATGGGGATTGACGAGCTCCGAAGCCTCTGTGCCAGTGCCTGGGACACGCCTCAAGCCGACGGCCTCCCTAACAGCTATGAAGACGACGGCTCGCATCTTTTCAACGATGCCAGCACCTACTTCAGACCCCCTCAAGCACCAGCCAGTCCTCCCATGGAATATTCTGACTTCGCATCCTACTACAACAATGGCGAAACGAGCGTCTTGGACCAGTTCAACCAGTTGCCCGCCTCGATGATCAACCAAGAGCTCACCCTTTCCACTTTCGAGCACAATGCTCTCCCCCAACACCAAGCTTCCCTCCAGGGCCATGGCCCTCAGCATGAAGCTCTCCCCCAGCATCCCACTGACTGGGCCATCACGGAGCAGCACGACAGCTTAACCCCCGTCACCCGCTCGACCACCCCCGAGCTCCCCTTCACAGCCAACCTCTCCTCCATCAACACCAATGGCGCGTACGTCGTCCCAGGCGGCTTCGCCTCCAAGCTCGCCTCCGCCCTCCCCATCCCCTCCACCGTTCCCGCTGCCGAGCGCGCCGTCCGTGAGGCCGCCATGCTCGCCATCCTCTCCTCCCACAAG